>NC_142934.1:56789479-56796979 GCF_046866305.1 Octopus bimaculoides | reverse complement strand
GGGGCCGAAAATTGATATTTAGAGTAATTCTAAATGGTATAGTTTTATATTCCAGGTGTATTTTCAGAATATGTATAGTTTTATATAGTTTCAACTTACTGATAAAAGTTGTTCTGGTTCAAAAAGACAAAAAAAAAAAAAACAACATTTCACTTTGCTTCGTTTTCGACTCCCTCATTGCACAAGAAAATAAGCTTTTCAGGAAGTGAATTCATGTGTTCTGTTAAGATTTCAGGCCTTACTGAAAGATAAGAGAAGTAATAGCTGTCTAAACATTTGTTTAAAAAGTAGCCTCCAAATCGTGGATTTTTGTAATTTTCGGTTGGAATTTTTCTACATTGGCTGAGTTAGAAAAATTGATTTTTATGGTCTGAGGGGTTTGAGATAGTGGGGATTAAATAAACATACTTTTCAAAGCATGGTATCAAGAGTAATTTGAAATAATGGACCCCTAAATATAAAAGTTCAATATTCCAAAAATTTCAGTAATTGCACAAAATTGTAAATGGCTGAAAATTTGACTAGTAAAAGTTATGAAGCTAAAATTTTCAGGAATTATTCCTGTCGGGGATACTAATAAATGATATAAATTGAAATAAAATCGACGAAACCTCGTTTATATGTGTGTGTGTGCGTGTGTGTGCGTGTGTGTGTGTGTGTGTATGTGTGTGTGTGTGTATGTGTGTGTGTGTGTGTGTGTGTGTGTGTGTGTGCGTGTGTGTACTGTGTTTATGCATGTACGTATGTATGTATGCATGTGTGTGTATGTATTTATGTTGGTATGTGTTTGTGAGTGCATGTATGTATATATGCACAGTAACACGCACACTTTTCAGCCTCATAATTAGATCTTTTTCCATCAAGCATCTGTATTTCCGTGTTTCCAGAAGAGCCCTTTAAGCAACTGACGAGATATCGAAACAATATTGGCAGCACTCACTCCATACTACACTTATATGAACTGAAATTATTCGGACATATAGTGCATAACAATTTATAAACACATAAGATCAAAACCTGGATGGATGGCATAAGAACTCTTCATGAACCAGCAGAAGACCATTTTAAAAAGAACAAATTCAACACTTCAAGAATATGACATAATGCTAGCTGCCACTATGTATGTGTATGCAATCAAACGGCAACATGTGAAGGTACTCACCCTGTATACCTGTAGGTGGCATAAGTACACGCATTATTGTGTACCACAATAATGTATGTATCTGTGATTTGCGCGTGAGAACAGGCACACTTGTTGGCCTGAAAGTGTGTGTGTGTGAGTGTGTATATATGTGTGAGTGTGTGTATGTGTGTGAATGTGTGCGTGTGTGCGCGCGTGCACGCGTGTATACGTGGAGGTTTTAGACAGTGATCTGATTCTGACCGTTCGTATGTGTACGTGCGTACAAACACGGATGTGAAAGATGCCATAAACAAGTCATTTCCACGTTCACTGATCCGACCAACATATCACATCCTTCCTACCTTAAAGCCGATTTATCATTCTAAAGCCTATTTCCTAATGCTTTTATTATTTCTCCATCTGCAACAGTTTTATACAAATTCTCATTCTAAACATTTCCTCTCCATTTATGTACATCAACAAATTCTCGGTAATTTCTTATCAATTTACACTGCCTGCTATCACATAGAATACGAGCAATGAAAGAGATTTTCGTTCCCTGATTAAAGAAGATTGTCCGAAAAGTTAAAAGTTATTTTTTCCCATGATTCACGAATTTAAGCACTTATACTTTATCCATAGATTACAATTTTTGCCAAGACAGACCACCACCAGTCTCCTTGGATATTGTTTTATTTTAATCTACATATCCATATACATAAGCGAGCATCATGTGTGTATATATACATCTGCCTCTGAAGGTAGCTTTTTTCTATATATATATATATGCGTTGTTGTACGTGTATATATGTATGCGCTGTTGTGCGTGTATATATATGCATGCATTATGTGAGTGTAGTGTTTATTTATATAAGCTTATTTCATGTATCTGCATATTCATTTTTATACGTATAAAGCCATGAATATTTACATTAATGCACATAGAAACGCACAAGCACATACATGCATACGCACATACAAATAAGCCGTAAAATAAGTAGAAACAACAAAACAAAGCAAAAGAGGGCAAAATGTTAACGAAAAAGAACAAAGAAGTACAAAAGTTTCATAAAAATAAGATACGCAAAAAAACATCCAAAGAGAGAACGAAAGAAAACTGGGAAATGGGCTAGGAAAAAAAAATCATCATAAATTGAAAAACAACGGAGTGAAAATGAATTTTATCGATAAAACTGCTTAAAAAAATACAAATTATAAAATACTAAATTAATAATAATAATAATAATAATAATAATAATAATAATAATAATAATAATAATAATAATAATAATAATAATAATAATAATAATAATAATAATAATGATGATGATGATGATGATGATGATAATATAAAACAAAAAGAAAGGAACCAAGTCAAAATATATTTAAAATAATCATTTAAATCGATGACGATCAGCGATGCAGCGATGACCAGAGACTTGGAGCGTTGACTGAATAAATAGCTTTAAATCAGAGCTTTACGCCTCGCGCAAAGCGCTGAGTTTGTGCAAATCGGCAGCCATTTTTCCTGTCGAACATTACCTGTTCGTTCTAATACAATTTACATGCATGTATAGTTTCATAATTTATATCGACCCCTTTAAGCTCACTTTTGCAATCTTTCATACATATATCATAATGTAATTATTATAACCACATAATGCATTTATACATTTGTTTATTACGCTTATTAATGTAACTCTTTTCTTTTTCATTGCTTTCTCTCTACCTATTTTCAGTTGCATACAGGAACACACATTTTTCTGTATCACATCCACAATCCATGCACAACATGCACACACATACACACAGACTTATATATGTATATATATATATATATATATATATATATATATATATATATATATATATATATATATATATATATATATATATATACATATATATACATGTGTATATTCATAGACACATGCATATATACATATATATATATATATATATATATATATATATATATATATATATATATATATATATATATATATATATATATATATATATATATATATATATACATACACAAGCATGTATACTTGCATCATGTACAAAATATGCTTATATGCCTACTTAGAATATTTCACTACTTATCTATTTATGTACCTACTTACTAATCCAACTAGCTATCCACCCATCCATCGATCCACCCATCTATCTATCTATCTATCTATCTCCTCGTTCTTTTACGTCCGGCCCTTCCACCATACCTTCATTGACGTTTTTATATTTACCTCAAAACCCGAAACATTAAAACTATAGATTTTGCCGTTTTTGTTATTTAATTTTCTTTTTCTCGCGTCTTCTACCCTCTCTCATTCTCATTATATTTTCTCACTCTCTCTGCCAATCACGAGCTTTTTCTCTGTCGTGTTTGCTTTTTCTTTCTTCTCTCCTTCCCTCTCCCTCTCTCTGTCTCTCTCTGTCTCTCTGTCTCTGTCTGTCTTGCGTGTGTGTGTGTGTGTGTATGTGTGTGTGTGTGTGTGGTCTCATTTATTCAATATTTGTTTCTTCCTTTTCCTATCGTCATGCTACAATATTTTCTCAAAAGCCTCCATCAACACCAGCATCACACCCACACAGCATTAACGGAAACAGAATTCACCTTAAAAGTTTGTAGTACCACCAACATCACGCATTAGAAAAGCTACGCACCACCACCACCACCACCATCACCGCCACAATCATCACCACACACAACCACAACTGCAAACAACAACAACAGCAACGGTTGCTGCTGCTTGCAGCGGCAACTACAACATTCATATCAATTTTCACCCACGACATTAACCATAGCATTTATTTCCACCATAAAGTACCAATAACGTCACTAATGCCATCCAAATGAACACTTCCATCATTAATACCACTAACATCCAAAACACAACAATATCACTTTCATCACGTACGACAGTAATAATAACAATAGACAACGGGACACACTTTAAGTGCTAGAAATAACAGTCAAATCTCATGCATATAATATTTTCTTGTCTTAAGTAGGGAAAGAGCACATTAGCTATAATGATGTAGAGTTACCTACCACTAAACTCAGACCTCACATTTGTACAAGATTAACAATAGTAAGATAATATATATATATATATATATATATATATATATATATATATATATATATATATATATATATATTTATTTATTTATTTATTTATGTGTTTCAACCAAGTGGCTGCGGTCATGCTGGTGCACCATAAGACAAAATGAGATAACCAAGCCAAGGCTGTGAGAAATTTTCAGGACATTTCTAAGGAGAAAGATATAGATATAGTCTTACAGCTGTTTCTGGAATATTATGGATATCCCTTCATCAGAGACGATACGAGATGGTTAAATAGAGGTAAATGTTTGAGTTCGAAATAAGGAATTATTCTGGAAAAGAAGGAGATAGGGAATATAGAGGGAAATAAGAGAGTAAAAGTATAAATAAAATATAAAATATATAAAGATATATATATATATATATATATATAAGGATAAGCAGTTCCAGTTCCATTATTCGATAACAGTGGTGTACAGAAGTGGTAACAAAGTTTCCTGTTCATGGTATGTAAGTTCTAACAGTAGTTTAGTCATTGCAAAGTAGGGAGCCGTGGATTCTGTGTTGTTCATTCGAAATGGTACTTTTGTGTGAATGAAAAATTTGAGCAGGTATTGGTAGCATTTGTGGATAGATGAGGGGGAAGAGATGTGAATGATTAGAATGAGGAGATAGGTCAAAATGAAAACACGAAAAGAAAATGAGAGGAAGAAATAGAGAAAAAGAGAGAGAGGAAAAGAGAAGTGAAAAGAGTGAAAAAGTGAAGAAGAGGTGAAAGAAGTGAGAAAAGAAGTGCTAGTTGGTGGTCAAGATAATGTGAGGGGAGGATGGGAGAGGAGTGGGGGGAGGGATAGGAAGAGATGAGAAGATAAGGAGTGAATAAGTGTGAGATATGTGAGTAGGGGTGATGTAATAGAGTTGCATTAATATTTACCTCTATTTAACCATCTCAAATCGTCTCTGATGAACGGATATCCATAATATCCCAGAAACAGCTGTAAAACTAATATCTCTGTCTTTTTCCTTATAAACGTCCCGAAAACTCCTCACAGCCTTGGATTTGTTAACTCATTTTCTGTAATACACACACACACACACACACACACACACACACACACACACACACACACACACATATATATATATATATATATATATATATATATATATATATATATATATATATATATATATATGCAAGCTAATACAAGACCCACATTAGACTCCTCACTCGTATCCCTATCGAACCAAGAGTTTAACTACGGTCTGTCCATAGCACTTAGCGTTACCTGCCACTCTTTGGGTCTTCTAGATACTAATACCTCTCATGCCCTTGCTATATATATATATATATATATATATATATATATATATATATATATATATATGCATCCACTCGCTTCTTTTCCCCTACCTCTCTATCAAAATAACTATCTTACAAACTAATTTCAACTCAACAATTTTTAATTTTTACAGTTTTTTTTTAGATTTTAGTTTTCTTAGTTTGTAATTTTAAGTTTAAGCTTCAAATTTTAACTTTCAATTTTAATTTTCAATTCTAATTTTCAATTTTAGGTTTAATTCTTAATCCATTATCTCATATCATTTTATGACTATGAAGCATGAAATACAATTTTAATTATCTGCGCTAAACTATTGTCATTATAAACTTTACCTAGATTGATCTTCCACCCCACCCACTCTACTGAAACTTTAACGTTTGACCTCTAGCCTCGATACAATACTGCCATATCTGTATCGCTCTTTACTTTTATTAATTTATTTTGTATCTTATTCTTTACCTTGTTACCTCTAGCTTATTTTATCTTATTCCCTTCGTCTTCTCTCCCATACATACTCACTCACAAAACCATTTAGGATATATCTATCATTACCTTTTATTTTATTTTATTATTTTTATTATCATTATTTTAATTTTTATTTTATTCTTGTTTTTCCTTTTTACCACTTTATTTTCTAATCCTTTCTTCTTTCTCACTTTCTTCTCTTTCTCCTCTCTCTCTCTCTCTCTCTCTCTCTCTCTCTCACACACACACACACACACACACACACACACACACACACACTCAAAAACCCATTTATGCCCTTCATACTTTCTCACTCTATGTACACATTTACAATATGAATATATCATCCAGAACACTGCCAAAATATTGCATGGATTTACCTGAGATATAAACCGAAAACCTGTACTTTCATGGGAGTACCGACCAACATCCATATCCTCGGTTAAAAAGATGAGTTGTTCTGAACATTATTCTCCCGCCTGTATTCTTCTAACTACTTTAACGCCTTATTCTTCTATTTTACTACTTTATTCTTCTATTCCTTATAAACTGTGAAATTTGTTCCTTGTAAACCATGAATGTTCCTGTCTAAAATTTTCATACCTTGTCTCTAACCAGTCACTTGGGTTATCTCAGAAACAGCTGTAAGACTTCAAATTCACCTTACCCTAATTATTCTAAATGACTTGAGATACTCGTTCCGCCTTGGTTTTGGTTTCTCCTCTAATATATATACATAGACCATAATGAGGTAAGATAGGTGAATATATTTATTTAACCACTTTACTTAGGTTTATGGCCGTTTCGCAGCCTTTATCATATAATAATAATTTCAGTGTATGATATATTATTTTACATATATGCATTATATGCTCGATACGTATTATGCAACACAATTGTGCATTAACACATTAGTACAGAAAAAAGAAATCTAGCTCATCAGATCACTAGAACCAAAGCACATAGCAAAAAACTATTGGCCAGTAGCGTGCCAGAATTTAATGTACAAAATATATACAGCATGTTTAAACCTCCAAGACAATTGTGAAAATAATAATATCATCACAGCAGAACAAGAAGCCAGGAAGAAGAGAGTCTGGGAATCTGTCGAGTGATTGTCAATAAACAAAACTGTATTGTCAGAGGTACGGGAGCATTGGAGGAACCTAGTTTCAATGTGGCTGGACTACAAGAAAGACCCCAATCGTGGATGCTAGAAACCCTTCGACTTGCTAAAGTTCCAGTGAGCATAATCAAAGCCATAGCCGATCTGACTTCTTCGTGGGCCACCATCTTGAAGTTAAATACAAGAAGTGATTGCATTATCACTAATAGAATATTGTATCGCAGAGGTATTTTCCAAGGAGACAGCCTCTCTGTGATGCTGTTTATACTTTCTGGAAACCTATTGTCAATCCTGTCAAGAAATTTTGAAGGGTACCTCACTGGTTCACAAGGAAACAGAAATGCCAAAATTACATATTGTTCTATTGTAG
>NC_142934.1:56776979-56784479 GCF_046866305.1 Octopus bimaculoides | reverse complement strand
TTCAAAACGGTGCCCCAGCATGGCTGTGATCTAATAACTGAAAGAGTAAAAAATATATATTGGGAGAGAAAGATATAGATAGATACAGATGTAGACGGGTGTGCATGCATCATACAGCGAAATTGTTGAAGACATAGATAGTTAGAACCTCTATTTATTTAGTATTTATTAATTCATCAAATCATCTGAGGACGTGTGTGTGTTTGTGTATGTGTGTGAGAGAGAGTGGCTGTGTGTGTATGTGTGTGTGTGTGTGTGTGTGTGTGTGTGTGTGTGTGTGTGTGTGTGTAACCGGAGCTGGCTTTGTGCTTAATAGGTTAATCTCAAAATCACGTGCTTTTTGGGTCTGCATTTACGTCTAAAGTTTAGAAGCCATTGTTGCTAATGCCTCCGTCGTCTTATCTCGTGTAACGTTAGCAGTTCGATGAATAGTGTCGATCCAATTTGTAAACGAATAAAAGATGTCATATATATATATATATATGTATATATATATATATATATATATATATATATATATATATATATATATATATATATATATATATATATATATATATACTTTATTTATTTAAAAGCAGCAGAAATATAACAAAAAACTGTTACTCTGAGTTTCACGTTCCCGTTCATCGGACAGTTTTGTTAGAAATGGAGAAAGAATAACAATGCAATCGAAACTAATATAAAATTTAAAACACATGGATTCGTTTGATTGGTCGTTTCAAATAACGGTCATGGATGCGTAATGCACAGACCAAATAAATTTAATATAGATTCATCCTATTAAAAAAATATATCGAAGAAAACCTTAAATAGAAAAATGGGCTCAAAATACATACTGTAAATAATTAATTATATTCGAATTAACACATTAAAATCAAATCAATAAAATAAGGTATACGCTGCATTCAAAATAAAATAAAATAAAATAAAATAAAATTACAATAGCATGTACGTATACAAGGCTATCCACAACATATATATATATCTATATATATACAGAAATAGAGTTATTAATATTTCTAAGTCTCTCTAAAGGAGACTACGACAGCGGTACTGGAAATTAATAGTTATCGCCAAGCCAACATGGCAGTCCCAAAATTAGGACGTGAATTAGCTCCAAGAAGCCATCGCCTCTAGCTAGCTATGTGACACACGAAACCTGTGTCCTTTATAACCTTCGAACAGGGGAGGTCAGCAGTGTCCCCCTGCTGGTTTGGCATCTGCAGACTAGTTTCAGGGTGTTGCCCCTTGTCAATGCAGAGCAGCCAAGCCCTAGCCAGGCGGCGCTGCTGACTATCTGTTCGAAAGTTATTTATCTAATTTCAGTGGAATCTATCCACTGGTTTTCAGAAATAGAGTTATTAATATTTCTAAGTCTCTCTAAGTCTCTCTATATATACATATACATCGAAATACACAGTTGCATACGCACAGACAATCTACGTATATAGGCCTATATTTACAAGGCACAGATATATACATAAATACAAATTTACACACATATACACACACACGCATTTAAGTTTGCGCGTGAAAAAACCTATGCACTGGAAACGAAAATTGTATCTTAAGCTATGGAGTGGAGGGGTAAAGAGTAACGTATCTATAATAACGTTAAATATAGGAAAGGGGGTGGCGGGGGAATGCAGTTGTCAAAAGGAAGGAAAAGAAGAAAGAAAGAGAATAAAGAAAGAAAGAATGAGAAAAAAGAAAGAAAGAAAGGCAAAAAAAGAAAGATAGCAAAGGAAGAAAAGAGAGAAAGGCTGGGAATAGGAAGGAAGAAGTAGAGAGACAAAATAAGCAAGAACATATGTATATAGTAAACGTGCATAAAATTTAGATTGCGCATATATGCGCATACAAAAATGTATATAGCATCACGTATATAGATACATATGTTGATATGTACGCAAATACTTACGATCATAACCGTATACATGCGTATGTACACATTCAAGTATACGTGAGTGTGAACCTAATCGCACATACGCATATATAATAATATAGATGCATGTATGTATAAATAAATATAAGCATATACTCTTACCCATGTATACACAAAAAAACGTACACGCACGAAATCATAGCAGCATATGCACAAGTGCAAACCCAGGCCTTATATGTAAGCGCAAGTACACGCATATGAATACGTAGGTGTTGTTACTATACAGACATCTACATAAAAAAACTATTAGATCTCAGTGTATATATGCAGCCAACTTCTTAATAAACCGCTGGGTGTATAAAAGTTAAAACCAGGCGAAAATACATGCATAAAAGAATACAAAGCGTTTTTTAAAAAAATAAATAGAATAGAATGAAGTAAAAAGTAAAAACAAGGGAGAAGAAAAATTATGTATATAACAGACGAAGGTTTTCTTAAAATGACGTAGGGGTCTTTACAAAATTCTTACAACGCTAAATAAATCGTTTATAGTTCGGTACCAATCCAATAGTTAGATTGCACAATGGTTATAAGGAGTCGAACATAGTCAAAAAATTACATTACCCATATGGAATATTATATGCAGACATTTTAAATTTGGACGCATGCCTACATGTATTTAAAAGTTCGCGTCTTTGGTTTAGCGCCTTCTTATCCTGGAATAAGATATTCATTTTTTTCCAATAAACAAAGATCACATTTCAATGGTCTTTTATGGGCACCGTGTCTGTAAGGCGATGCCTTGCCTAAAATCCTCCATGTCACGTTGAAAGGCTGGGCTTCATACTCCTTTAAATGCCAGACGTATTTTGCTAGGCTCGTCTTTGTCCTATTTTCAGGGTACCTAAAAGAATTTTTATGCGAATACAGTCTGGTTTTGAAAGAATTTTCTGTAGCCCCTGTGTATGATCTATAATCATGCTAGCTTTCTATCTGGACTTTGACCCTATATCCGATGCCCTTTTCTAGACATCTTCCTTCCAACGGACAGGAGGTTGGGTCTTTGCAATTACAGGTCTTTGTAAGCTGGTCGGCATTATTGTTTTTGGCAATTATTTTATTGTTGTGCTGGCTGATTAAAGAGGCAAAATTTTTGCAGCAAGAATAGCTAATCTTAAGCGTTCTTCTATTAAATATTCTGTAAAACTTATGATCAGGTTGAAAGTGCCTAGTGACCAATTTTAAGAATTCTTTACCTATATTCGTTCTTACGGCCATATTGAAAGCCGGGTTGAACCACAAAACTTTCCTAGTCCTAGTTCTACGTGCTGGGCTGCCGCCAGCATTAGACTGGGTGTACTGGATCCTCTCAGAGAATCCACTATTCCTTAAAGCAATATCATAATACGGTGCCGCGTTACGGAATGTTGCTTCGTCTGCAGAAATTGACGAAATTCGCCTACCTACGTTACTAAGTTTCTAAGAATAACAGGCGGATGGTTGGATTCTCTGCTGATATAGGATAGTTTGTCGTTTGGTTTACGGTAAGGCTTAAATATATTCGAATCCAAGTCTAAAATTACGTGTAAGAAATCTACTTTTTTTAGGTTGGTATCTACTGTGATCCGTAAACCTATCCTTTGGAAGAAAGTTATACGATCCTTCCTGAGCTTATCTAGTTCGTGGCCGTTTAAATTGCAAAGATGAAAATAACACTGACATCTCATTTTAACAGATATATTTACCAAAATTACATAATAGTATCTTGAAATGCTAAAGAGTGAATTTATTCAATAAAATCGCCATTGGCTTCAACCAAAGCCTCCAGACGACTTTGGAATCTCCTACAACTCTCTTGGACAGTCTCCTTATTTAAGTTGGTGATGTTGCCATTATCCTTGCCTTCAGTTCATCTTTGGTGT
This sequence comes from Octopus bimaculoides, assembly GCF_046866305.1. Taxonomy (NCBI): domain Eukaryota; kingdom Metazoa; phylum Mollusca; class Cephalopoda; order Octopoda; family Octopodidae; genus Octopus; species Octopus bimaculoides. Next base: position 56,780,669 of record NC_142934.1, on the reverse strand, counting down.
TACAAGGATTTTTGTTGGTCTCTCGCTCAACTGCGCCCCACACATAATAATCAAGGGGGTTGCAGTCTGGGGAGTTAGGTAGCCAGATGTTAGGTTTGATGTGGTCTCAGAAATTGTCTGACAGCTATGACTGGGTTCTCCTGATAGTGTGGCATAATGCAGAGTCCTGTTGCCAGACATAGGGTCTTCCAGTAGCCACCATCTTAACCCACGGCAGCACTACCTCCTCTAGGTACTTGATGTAAGCCTCCTTGTTATGTGTGAGGCCTTATGAGAAGATGAATGGAGGCATAACGTCGCCATCACTAGTGATCAATCCCAAAACCACCATGTTAACTGGATGCTTGATTCTTATCACTCTCAGTACATGTCCTCACATTGCACTGTCCTCAGATTGTCGACCCAAACACTCTGAAATGTTCGTAACGGGGCTTCTGGTGCGAATGCCAAGAAGTACAGAATGCCGTTTCCAATTTCTGAAAGAGTGAATTGCGTCATGTAGCTGTTTTTCTCTCGAGCAGTGCCCAACTGACCCTACTATACTGCGTAGTCGACAGAATAAAAGGCAAGGAATGCGCATGCACGAAATTAAAATATAAAATGGTGACAATTTACCCATCGTACCTTGTATACATATATATATGTGTGTGTGTGTGTGCGTGCATGTGTGTGTATATATATATATATATTTATATATATATATATGTGTGTGTGTGTGTGTGTGTGTGTGTGTGTGTGTGTGTGTGTGTGTGTGTGTGTGTGTGTGTGTGTGTGTGTTTGTGTGTACTATATGTGACTGAGAGTGCCTAAGTACCTATATTGCAAGAAATAAGTGTTAAAATCTCTTTATGCTGCAAGAAGTGCGCAATATATATACACTGACAGGGGAGGTAACCGCCCTATGAGCGTTTCTAGGATCACTGGATTAGATTAGTTTCGTCTATCAGTCGTAGGCTCGCCAGTACTGACTGCTCAGACGGTGGATGGCTTGGCTAAATCCGCTTGTTAGCATATACATTTTTACCATAAAAAATTATGATTGATTTAGTGAAATGCTAATGCGTATAATAAAAATTAATACAAACTGCTTGATGCGATATAATGTCATAAAATAAAAATGTTATCGTCAATAATTGTAACTGAGAGTACCGAAGCACCTATATTGCAAGAAATAAGAGTTAAAACTCTTAATGCTTTAAGAAATACATATACAATGACAGGGAAGATAACCGCTCCATGAGTGTCGCTTGGATAACTGCCAGCGATGTTTTGTAAACATCTTGCACATGCAAGTGCTACCAGTCGAGAACTCCGCATACTTGAAGCCAGCAAGTGTATGGGGTGATCAGGAGAGAATGCCCGCCGTTTCGGGGCCTACTTCTCGACGGCATCAATGTGCACCCCCCACCTCACTGATATGAGGCCCTGCTTGCTAGATCAACTGGTTATTAAATATAACTCAATATTCTTCTAACCATTGCTCATCGTCTCTTTTTAACCAAATCCAGTGGCTAGCCTTTTCGACTGTAGTTTGGATATCGGTCTTGGTGGTATTTACTTTACGATGAATTAGGCCTAATGATAACAGTCGTCTCATACTGTGGCCAGCAAAACCTCTACATCCGACTTCGATCGGAAAATGCTCCGCTTTCCAGCCTACGTCTTCACATTCCTCGAGGAAGTTTACACAACGGTCAATCTTTCGATCCGATCGGCGTTCATGTTGTCTTCATGAGGAACCGTTAACTCGACCAGATTCACAATTTTTTCTACTTCACACCACATTAAAATGTCCGGTATTTTTGTAGCTGGGATGGGAAAGAGTCCCTGGAACCCTGGTAAGTCTGCAGTCACCTCCCAATAGTCGTTCCACTTTTCATCGCTCACAGGAAGTTTGTTCTTGAAACGAATCCGCTGTCCTGAGCGCACGAAGGTAATGAAATCTCTAGTTGGTACTTTCAACGATTTTCTTTCACTGTTGTTGGGATCAATTTGGTTCTTTATAGCATTGAAGATAACCTTAAGGACAAGGTTGTGTCTACATGTATACCTGTTCAATGCTAATGAGCAGCTGGAAAGAATATGTTACAGTGTTCCGACCTTTCCCCATTTGCATACATCATTCTCTGAGACGTTCCATCTTTGTGGGTGATACCAAAACATCATAGGATGAACGAATCAGAAAACTTAGCCGAGATGTGGTCCACCTCCATATTTCATCCCAACTTATTTTCCTCTCAACAACGAGCTTCTTACAGCATTAAGAGTTTTAACTGATATTTCTTTCTTCGGTTCCCTCAGTCACAATTAGTGACGATGAATTTTTTCCTTTATTGTATTATATTGCACCTAGATGTTTATATATATTCTTTTTACTCTCTTTACTCTTTTACTTGTTTCAGTCATTTGACTTCGGCTATGCTGGAGCACCACCTTTAGTCGAGCAAATCGACCCCAGGACTTATTCTTTGAAAGCCTAGTACTTATTCTATCGGTTTCTTTTGCCGAACCGATAAGTTACAGGGACGTAAACACACCACCATCGGTTGTCAAGCGATGTTGGGGGAGGAACAAACACAGACGTACAAACATATACACACACACACACACACACACACACACACACACACACACACACACACACACACACACACACACACACACATATATATATATATATATATATATATATATATATATATATATATATATATATATACGACAGGCTTCTTTCAGTTTCCGTCAACCAAATCCACTCACAAGGCTTTGGTCGGCCCGAGGCTATAGTAGAAGACACTTGCCCAAGGTGCCACGCAGTGGGAATGAACCCGGAGTGGTAATGGTGTCAGTGAGACCCGAAGGTGTCAGGTAATGCTAAGTAAGTGCTATGGATAGACTATAAATGTTCTAAAATCTACACAGCCTTGTTTTTTTTTTATCTCATTACGAAAAAAAATGTATATATACATCGTCCTGTTTGTTTTCGTTTCTGTCCCTTGTCCTTTCACTAAATGCCACGTAGTTTATTATATTTATTCCGCACTTGTATGTTAACTTTCTGTACCGCGTAGTTGCTTAGTTGCTTATTTCTCTTCTGGTTGTTCATTTTTCTGTCTTGTTTTTTTGGCTCGCCAGTTGCCGTCGACGCCACCAAATGGGGATACAATGTTATCATTAACGCACGAAATTCCGTTTTCTTTGTGCATTTATTATGTTTTTAACTTGTGTGTGTGTGTGTGTGTGTGTGTTAAGGGAAACGAGGTAGTAAGAATTTTGGATAATTCTTTATAAACGCTTTTGTTCGTTTAATTGAACTATTGCAGAAAATTTAACAAGATATATATATATATATATGTGTGTGTGTGTGTGTGTGTGTGTGTGTGTGTGTGTGTGTGTGTGTGTGTGTGTATGTATACATTTATATATGTGTATGTATGTATGTATTTATGTATGTATGTATGTATGCATGTATGTATGTATGTATGTATGTATGCATGTATGTTTCCTCTGGATCATCAACCAAGCTTTTTGGATCTCTAGGCATATATATCTATATGCATGTAAATATTCACCAAATGAACCTTTCCAATAGCTTGGCTTATAGGCCTGTAACGCACAGGGAGATTCAAGAATTGCAAGAGACTAAATTGACTGAACTATAAATATTATTGATATGCATGTTTGTGTGTG
>NC_142934.1:56751979-56774479 GCF_046866305.1 Octopus bimaculoides | reverse complement strand
CATACGACAGTTTAACATAATGGCAACGATATATATATATATATATATATATATAAGCATACGCGCTGCTGATAATATAAACATATAAGTATATACGTAATTAGTAATTGTATGTATGTATTATGTCTATAAGAGAATGAGAAATTTTAACTTATAGTTTCAGTACGGCTTGTTCCAGTAGTCATGCTGTACTACTTTCCATGTGGTTGCTTGAAATACTGTTTCAAATTACAAGAAATGTAATGATAAGTAAACTATAAAGAGACTGGTAAAAAATACTTTAACATTAAAAAGTTTGTGAGAGAGATGTTAAAGGAAGAATAAAGCTTTTGGAGCTGGAGAGAAAATGACTAGAAGTTGTTGAATTGAAAAGAGTATGAGGACGAATAATAGAAGAAAGGTTTCAAAAAGGATAATGGAAGAAAATGAATATAAATGAAATAAGAAGTAGAGAAGAAAGAAAAGAAAAGTATATTAAAAGTATATAATCTTTGTATATACGGGTAAGCGCATAACAGGTCTATTATAGTGGATGTATGATAATAAAAAATAAATGTTTTCTCCAGCGTTCTAGGCTGACATTTTCAATGAAAAGTCATTTAGTGCGTAGAAGAGAAAGAAAATGCACTAATCAATAGCGAAATAAGATAAGTTCGCTCGATACGTAAGGACGTATGTGGAGTAAAGTGAGGATAATTTATCATTGAAAAGGAAATGCTTAAATATTGATGTTAAAGCAACCCAAAAATATACCTCCATTCTTATATAGATCTAAGTATATTTGTATGTAATTCATAAGTATTCTTGCCAAAGGCTCAACTATTACCATTATGTATAACCATATCCTGACGTTATGCCTTATGAAAAGATTTCTAATGTCAGCTATGTATGCTATGATAATAAGAAATATCTTCAGTTATAAAAACCACTAAGACATTAAATATACTCTGCTGTTACCTAAGTTACATTTCGAGGAGTCACTTTTCATCGCTGCTAATTCTTGTAGTGTTTCTATTCATATAACATTTTCTAAAGACTATAATTTCTATTGGTTTCTTTAGACTTCCACAGAATTCATTCCTATAGACTTCAATTTCTATAGACTTTAATTTCTCACAATTTATAATTTGATTAGTTTTGGAGTTCATCTGCCCTTAGCGCCCCGGTGGACTAATAGTAGTTGATATTCTTGTTTAAAGATCACATGGAATATTATACTAAAACCAATTTAAACATGAGAGGAACCGAATCATATACAGCCATCGCTATTTTGTCCATTCTTCTCAGATTCCAGTTGCAACAATTTTGTATTGTTCTTGCTCTCAAGCGGTACTAAATTGAATGACTAGAAGTAACAATCCAAACGATTTACATGAAAATGGAGGAATATTGCAATAAGCTGTATTTTATGTTTAATTCTGCAATAGTTAATTACAATGACATTCAATGCTACACTGCTCGATCATAAACCTCAAAACAAGAAATAAAACACTATACAATATTATCCACAGCGTCAACTGTTACAACAAGGATTACATCATATCGCATGTTAAAATAACAACTTCAATCAATTTGACCTCGCTATGTTTTTAAAATCATTCTCCGGAGATGATAAAATTAAGCAATTACTGTCTAGAGCATGGATTTAAGCAGTCCTTTCTTCCAATACGAGAAAATCAATACAAAAATTAAGACCCTCAAAAGTCACAGAGTTTAAAGGAATCGCAAACATACATATGAATATCCTCTAGCCTGAAACAATTATTACGTCCGCCATCATTTTCAAATACTTATACTAAAATCAAATCCATACAACCTAGAATTTGGGCAAAATATCAATAATACTAACGCCTAGCAAAAACTGGGTCAAAGCAGTATCTCACAAACGTATCACACTCGCCATACACATCTTAAACATAACAGGAAGATTCATTTCGAACGTAACATTTACAATCAACTATGTAATACATTCCAAACATAAAAGTTAGAAACTCAAGGAATTATTGGGACTCGACCACAGTTGACTTTTAAATTAGTTAAAATGCCTTACATTTAGTGAAAGAAATAGACAATTAAATCGACTTAGGAAAAGATTAAAGGCGTTGATAGAAATCCTCATGATTTGATCAGTAGACTGCCTTGCATCCACAAGCATTTATAGTCCGTTTGACAGTGAAACGGAAAAAAACAGAAGTCGTGAGTAACCAGCAGTGAAGAATGTATCACCAACCAACTTAGGTAATTAAATCGGTATTTGGTGAAAAACAAAGATCTGCTATATGACGAAAAATAGATACCAGGTTCAAGAGCGTGTTGAGTACAGGAACATCTGCATGGTGAGAGTTATGGTGGAAAAGCTAAGCGAAACGTGAAAGTATGACCGTACATGGTTATAGTTCATTGATGACATCTTTTTGTTTTGTTTCAGAAGAATCGCAGGATATCCTGTGACTGTTTCAAAAGAAAAACTATAGCTCTATATCCAATATAAAATTCTCGTCTAGTTCTTTCAAAAACTAGCATCGAAGTTTTCAGAAAGCCGAATTGTGACAGAATTATTTGTAAACCACGACATTCCATATTTACCTTCACCACTGATCCCATCGCTCACATCATACAATTAAGTCAAACATCAAAAAAGGCAATACGGTAGACAATTACTGGCCGATGTCCTGTTTGCCACTTATATGGCAGTTGTTGACTGGAGTCAATGTACGAACATCTAGAAAAAAATGGAGTCCTGCCACATGAGCAGAAGGGTTGCAAGCGTAAGTGCAAAGATATCAAGGATCAACTCCTGATAGACAAAACTGTACTTAGAGACTGCAAGAGGAGAAAAAGTAACTTAGCCATTTCATGGATTGACTATCATAAGGCGTACGATATGATCCCACATTCTTGGATTATGGAGTGTATGAACCTATTTGGTATTGCATAGAATGTTGAGCGATTGCTTGGAAAAAGTATGGCGAATTGAAGGACGGACCTGGCAGCATACGGAAGAAGTTTAGGGACAGTAGAAATTAGGAGGAGCATCTTCCAATGGAACTGCCTATCCCCACTGATCTTTGTACTGTGCTTGATACCACTAACACTGATTCTGAGGAAAGGAAAAGCTGGGTATGTATTCAAAAGCCACCAACAAAATGTCAACCATTTGTTATTCATGAATGACCTCAAACTTTATGGCAAATATGAAGCCCAAGTCAGTTCCCTCGTTGATACGGTGTATACCTTCAGTGCTGATATCAGAATGGAGTTCGAACTGAGAAAGTGTGGCGTGTTAGTCTTGAAGAGAGGCAAAATCAATTGTATGGACGGGCAAACGATACCGTCGGGGGAGGTTATGAAGCAGATAGAAGAGACGGGCTATAAGTACTTGGGGATTTTGGAAATGGATAAATTAATGGAGAAAGAAATGACAGAAAAATTTAAGGTGGAGTACTTAATCAGACTGAGACTGATCCTTCAGTCGAAATTAAACGGACGGAATAAGATCGGAGCTATCAACACCTGGACGGTTTCACTCCTTAGATATGGAGCAGGGGTAATCGCATGGGCAATAGACGAACTAAACAGCTTAGACAGAAAGACAAGAACGTTACTAACTAGATATGGGTCACTCCAACCAAAATGTGACACAGACAGACTCCATGTATCAAGAAAAAGAGGGGAAGAGGATTTATTGGATGCGAAAACAGCATTAGAGCAGAAGAAAACAACATGGCATGTAAAAAAATTCCATAGAACCGCTATTATTAGAAGTAAGAAGGTCAGGTTCGTGTAGGATGAAACATTGCAAAGATAAAGCACTATACAAGAAATTGAAAACGAATGAAACTGAAAATAGGTGGGTAAAGAAAAGAATGCATGGTCAGTTTCATAGAGATGTTGAAAATAAGAGACAGAGAAAAAGATGGCTGTGGATAACTAAAAGTGATTTAAAACCGGAAACGGAGGCTCTAATATGTGCTGCTCAAGAGCAAGCACTAAGAACAAACTACATAAAATACAGAATAGACAACACAGCAGGAAGTGATAAGTGCAGAATCTGTGGACAAAACGGTGAAACCATATGGCGTATTACTAGCCAATGTACGCCACTAGCCCAGAAGGAATATAAGAGACGTCAGGACAATACAGCTAGGCTTGTCCATTGGACACTTTGCAACAAGCATGGACTTAACAGAGAAAACATTGGTTCAACCAAAACCTGAAGGCATCGTCGAATATAGAAATGCAAAGATCCTATGGGATTTTATGATTCAGTGCGACCATGAGATTGAGAATAGGAAGCCAGACATAGTCTTAATTGAGAAAGAAAATAGAGATGCAGTATGGTTAAAGAAAGTGAGGGAAGAAGTAGTGAGTAAAAAGCAGTCAGATATAAGATTAACTAGTGCATTAATGAGAATTTGGAAAACTTCCGAATTGGAAGGGCCCAGGACCAGATTTAGTTCAAGGGTACTGGCCTAATTTACATGGGAGGCTAAGGGAACAACTTCAGGATTGCTTTAATGGAGGAATAATACCAGATTGGATGACTAGAGGAAGGACAATAATCATTATGAAAGATACGTGCAAGAGTTATACGGCTAGCAACTTAGCTGAAAAGTCTTACAGTCTGTCCTAAGAAATCTATCTCTTTTTCATTCTTACGAAAAAACTTCAGATCATCCATATAGAGCAAATACGAGATCAATCACTTGCTGACCATTAGTGTGGAAGCTGTTAACAGGAATGCTTTCAGAAAGCATTTATAAGCACCTTGACAACCAGAATTTACTGCCAGAAGATCAGAAAGGTTGCAGGACGAAAGCTAGCAGAACGTACGATTTATTATATATAGACAATGAAGTGCTAAATGAAGTAAACGTGAGAAAGAAAAATCCAACAATAACATGGATAGATAACAGGAAAACCAATGACATGATCCCACATTCATGGATGAATGAATGTTTGAGTATATTCGGCATTGCAGACAACATAAGAGAATTAATTAGCTTTAGCATGAAGAAATGAAAAGTAGATCTCTACTCAGGTGACACACACTTAGGGAAAGTTAGTATCAAAAGAGAAATTTTCCAGGGGGACTCGTTGTCCCCTTTAATATTTGTCTTATGTTTGATCCCCCTCAGTTTAGTATTAAGGAAGGCAAAGGCAGTGTATTAGTTCAGAAATAGTAACGGAAGAATTAACTATTTGCTCTATATAGTTGATCTGAAGCTTTTTCGTACGAATGAAAAAGAGATAGATTTCTTAGTACAGACTGTAAGACTTTTCAGCAAAGATACAGGGATGAAATTTGGCATAGATAAGAGTGCAATATTAGTATTCAACAGTGAAGTGTGCCATAAAGTAGTCAACAGTGAAGGCATCCGATTACTTGATGGCCAGACATTAAAATCATGAAAAGAGGAAAGAGTTATAAGTATCTAGGAGTATTAGAATATGACAGAATACTAACTTCAGAAATGAAAACGAAAATTGAGAGGGAGTATATCAGAAGAGCGAGGAAGCTAATGAAGTCAAAGGTAAATGGTGCGAATCTAGTGAAGGCAGTGTCATTAATTATATACTCAGCAGCTTTTGTAGATTGGACAAAAACTGAATTAGTAAAGCTAGATAGAAGAACTAGGAAGGAATTCAATATGAATGGAGGACTCCACCCAAAGGTAGAAGTAGCAAGATTATACCTAGAACACTGCGTGGAGTTACCTATAGTAGATATAGACTCCTATGTAGGTAATAGTGAAGAAAGTTTATTAAAAGCTGCTAGAGTCACAGCCACTACACTACCATGCAACGACTTCTCCTGCTTGTCAGATAATTTCTGTTCTTTTTTCTGTATTTTAAGTTCGTTTGGGATTTTGGTTTCCCTATGTCTTGCTGTTTTGTACATTTAGAGGTATTTTGAAACAGTTTACGGTTCAAAATATTTGGGGGATTACATAGACAATATTATACGTAGGATATGGGCAGTTCCCATGAGCACTATCTTTTGAATTTCTGCCATTTTTGGATTTCCTGGTATCTGAGCTAGGTAGCAATCAGCCCCTTTTGCTATCATTTCTAGGGTACCTATAACAACAGATATTGTTTTAGTCATGAAGTTCCGCATTTTGCCAATTTCTGTTTCAAGATCTTTATACTTTCTGTTTTTGGTAGGTCTTGACAGATATATTAATGTCGATTGGGACAATCAAATCAATAAGGAGGCATGACTTTTGTCTTAAGTCCTTCAACATAACGTCTGGCTTATTTCTTCTATTTGTCTGTCAGTTTGAACGGTGAAGTTCCAAAGGAGTGTGATGTGATCATTTTCAAGCACTGGCGGTGGTCTGTGTTCCCACCAGTTTTTATCATGGGTCAAGCCCAAGTCTTTGCAAATTACCCAGTGAATATACTGTGGTGCTCTGTGATGCCTGTTGAGATACTTTGTAGACGCAAGAAGACTGTACATGGAGACAACATGATCGATGGTTTCATTTTGTTGTTTACGTACATGACATGTTGGTCTACTGCCGTTCTTTAATGTTGGCTTAGTAGCTTCTTGTGAGTAGGTATTGATCTTGGGCTGCTATGATAAACCCTTCTGTCTCTGATTTTAAGCCAGAATACACGAAGACACTAACCATTGATGGTTAAGGGCTTTGTCAACATCGGTATTATTCGTTCTCTTTGGGTATTTATCATTGGGAGGTTTAGGTTTTTCTTGCCATTTATCAGTAAGACTATCTAAGGGAGCAGTTTTAGCACGGGTTTTCATACGCTAGTTTTTATTGTATTTCTTTCCAGTATGTCTAATTTGGGGATTTGTGGTATTTGGACTTCCCTTAGATATTTCTTTGCTTGATTTGTTACTGAGTATGATATTTTCTTCTTTTCATGTTTTTAGACAAGTTTTAACATCCAGTCATAAGAGTTTTTCCTGTAGGTGTTTAGGCCAATTGTAGAAATCTTCATTGTTAATTCCAGTTGTAAAAGTCCACGGCCTCCCTCTTTTCTTGGCAGATAAAGTCGTTCTATATCTGCCTCAGGATGGTACATTCTATGCATTGTCGACAATATTCGTATTTTTCTGTCAAGATTGCAGATTTCAGTAATTGACCAGTTGATAATATTGAAACTGTAAGTCATGGTTGGTATGGCTAAAGTATTGATCGCTTCGATCTTGTTTCTTGCATTCAGCTCTGTCTTGAGTATTGCCCTTACCCTGTGGAAACATTCTTTTCTGATCTTTCCCTTATCATTGAATGTTTGATTCCATCACTCTCAAATACGCCTAGGTATTTGTAGCTCTCCGCTGTTTCTAACTCCTGTTGGTAGTCTACCACATAGCTGGATCAAAACTTTTGGAAATTTATAAAATAGCATCTACTCTGCAAGACTTCTTATCTGTAAGTATGAGATCATGAAAAACTACACTGACTTTGAATAGTGACAATGAATCTTTCAATGCTGGAGATGCAAGAATTTCTTGTGGCATTTTCCAGGGTGACTCCCTATCACCACTTCTGGTGGTCAAGATTAACGATGGATATTTCTATCCTTTTTCCCTCTGATAAAAGTAGCTTTTGCATTTTTTGGAAGGAGAAATGTAACTAACCAAGTGGGAATCGTACTATGTTGCTGCAAAACATTGTTGCAAAGTTTTGTTAGCAGTTCATGACTAACTTGGAAGGCATTCAATCAGTAGTTAGGGAATTTTATCCTTTCCAGGAAACTTCTATTTCCTTGATTTCCTGAGAGCAGATCTTACTTCCTCTACCTTGATACCCTCCCACCTTTCTTCTTCTAAGGAGTCAGTAGATATTCTATCAATCTAGGTCAAACAACTGACAGGCAAATTAATGTTCTTGAGCAGAATATTTGCTGTAGCCCATTTTTTTATACCAAGACAAAACAATGTACATGATAACACTTCCAATCGGTTAAGGCGAGAAGCCATGAAAAACACTGCCTGGTACTGCATCAGTGCAGTTTATTATTATTATTATTATTATTATTATTATTATTATTATTATTATTATTATTATTATTATTATTATTATCATTATTATTATTATTCAGTAGTCTTATTCTTATAACGTGCTACCGAGTGCAGCTCTGTGTGTCTTAGGTTTCTGCTGTAATTTGTTGTGATGTTCTTATGGTTACTGTACTGAAAGTGTTTTACGTAGGATGTGTGCAGTGCCTAGTAGTGCTATTTTCTTAATGCTATATATATTTGTTAGTGCTGATGTTTTGGCTATGTATTTGTTTGAATATTTTTTATAATACTTAGTGCGCCCACTATGATAGGAATTGTTTCTGTTTTTAGACTCCACATTCGAGTTACCTCTAATTCCAGGTCTTTGTATTTTGAAAGTTTCTACATTTCTTTTAGAGAAACGTTGTCATCTGCTGGTATTGATACATCAATTAGAAAGCATTTTTCTTTTCTTGATGATCTCTGACAACTATATCCAGCCTATTGGCCTTAATTTCTCTGTCTGTGTGTATTGGCATATCACATTGTATTGTTGCTTTGACATAGGATCGGCAATTTCAATGAAGGCGTAAGTGAATTATATCTTCTCTAGTGCTTTTATGGTGCTTAGTTTATCGACTTATTGACTCCGAAAGGATGAAAAACAAATTCAATCTTTGCAGAATTAGAACTCAGAATGTAAAAACGGGTGAAATGCTGCTAAGCATTTTGTCCGGCGCGCTAACGATTCTGTTAAGAAAAATAATGCTGCTGCTGCTGCTGATGATGATGATGATGATGATGATGACGACGACGACGACGACGAGACGACGACGCCAATGATGATGATGATAATGATGGTGGTGGTAGTGGTGGTGGTGACGAGGACGATGGTTATGATCATGATGATGATGACGACGACGACGACGATGGTGTCTATGATGATGATGATGATGATGATGATGATGATGATGATGGTGGTGGTGGTGGTGGTGGTGGTGGTGGTGGTGGTGGTGGTGGTGATGATGCTTATACATGAATTGATTTTGAAAGAGGTGTTCATTAAAACGCAATGTTTCTTGTTTAAGCGATCTCTACTGACACCGATAAACCGGAAGAAACAAAGGTAACTTGCATTGTACATCCGGATATTAGAGAAACCATTTGATATCGTGTAGCAGGATAAAATGTTTGGTTGTGGCATGCATCTCAATCATAAAAACAATGGCAGAATGCTATGTCTCTTGCATTAGAACTTTGGTTCAATAAAGCCTGATGAGAAGTTGGTTGAAAGGTAATATAAAACCGCATCGCAAAGTTGGCAGATGTTATCAATTCTAAGCTGAAATATTTTGTTTATTTAGAAATCTCGCAAAAGATTTGCCAGGAAATCGGATAAACCAGGGTTAAATATAGCGTAATCCAGTTTCAATTAGAGCGGATTGATTTAAGGCACAGCAGCATATGGACATAATGGATTTAAAATTCGGTTTCGAAGGAAGATGGACATATAAAGATTTGAGAGGAAGAGAAAACAACTGAAGTGAGAGACATGAAAAGAAGAAAAAAGGAGAAAAGGAAGTTGTTGACGTTGTTTATAGTGAGGAGTAAGAGGAAGAGGAAAGTGATAAGTAAAGGAAAGACAGAGAGAGAGAAAAGAACAAAGAAAGAGAATAATCATGGAAGTTTGCCTTCCAGTCACATGATTCCGCGTTCAGTCCCATGGCGTGGCACGTTGGGCAACTACTTTCTGTTATAGCCTCGGGCCGACCAAAACTTTGTGAGTAGATTTGATAGATCGAAACTGAAAGAAGCCCAATCGTATAAATATATATATAAATATACATACACATACATATATGCACACACACACACACACACATACGTATATATATATATATATATATATGAGTAAATATAAGGAGAAAGAAGTTAGGCAAGTCGATATGCAAAAAGTATTAAATACATTTAATGCAAAAATCTTTAATCTCCTTTCTGTCGACACCTCAAATGTAAAATTCTTCTCTGAAGACGGGGGCCGGCATTATCCGATGATGGAATCAATTTAAAATCACTATTTTAGACCACCAAGGCCCTAGAAACACCTGTTGGACTCGTAAAACTTTTATTCAAACCCTTTAATTCCTGATATTACTTCTACTCTGTGTAAGTCCGACCTTTTTATACGTAAACCTTTGTACATTTTTTGTATTAAATGTGTTTAATATATTTTTTGTATATCGACTTGACTAACTTGCTTGTTCTTACATTTACTCCTCTACCTGCTCAAGTTTCAATATTTTGAGCTCTAAGAAGTGTATTCTATACGGAGAATATCTGTTTCTCATCTATAAACGATATATATATATATATATATATATATATATATATATATATATATATATATATATATATATATATATATAGAGAGAGAGAGAGAGAGAGAGAGAGAGAGAGAGAGAGAGAGAGATTAACATAAACACCTAGGCGAAATATGATACTATAAAGGAAACATTTCATTGTTTCTAATTGTGACTGAGGGTGCCGAATCATCTATATTGCAAGAAGTAAGAGTTAAAAACTCTTAATGTTGTAAGAAGTGATATATATTCACTGACTGAGAAAATAACTGGTCCATGAACGTCTTTTGATCACTAGACTGGACTAGTTTCGCCTATCAGTCGTAGGCTCGTCAGTAGTGACTACTCAACCACACGATGGGTTGGCTAAATCCGGTTGTCGGTGTATAGATTTTTACCGGCAAAAGAGACTAATAGAATAAGTACCAAACTTTAAAGAAAGGTACTGAGGTCGATTCATTCGACTAAAATCCTTCAAAGCGGTGCCCCAGCATGGCCGCAGTCTAATGACTGAAACAAGTACAAAATAAAAGATAAAAGATAGAAATTAAAAGTTCAATGAAAGTGGTGTGTATGATTGGTGGGGATATCATTGCAAGAAGGGGGAATGTTAAAAGAAGGAAACTTGTTTTTTTTAAAATGGCAGAAGTGGTATCTAGCAACATCGCTTCACGTTATGAGTGGCTAATACAACGTCATCTACTTTATATTGTCGAATTACTGGTGATATTTGTTGTAGTTGAAGTTATTCTGAGATCAAATCTCGCCTATCTCCAGCTTGCTTTTCATCTCTTCCTAGGTTGATAAAGTCAATTACCATTGAAGATATAATCAATAATACTCCGTCGTTAAATCATCATCTTCAGCATTATCATTAATAACAACAACAACAACAATAATAACAACAATAATAATAATAATAATAATAATAATAATAATAATAATAATAATAATAATAATAATAATAATAATAATAATAATAGTAATAATAATAATAATAATAATAATAATAATAATAATAATAATAATAATAATAATAATAATAATAACCACTCCTCTTCTGTCTAGCCCTAATACCGCTCTCAAAATTTCTCAATGATGCACAGTATGATTATAAAATATTTGATAAAAATATAAATCATCTCATTTACATGGATGATTTAAAGCTCTTTGCAAAAAATGACCAACAACTCAAAGGCCTACTAGCGATTGTTATACAATTCAGTGATGACATCAGGATGTAATTTGGCCTTGATAAATGTGCAAAAGCTACCTTTATCAAAGGAAAAATGACAAATACATCTAATGTGAACCTTGACCAGTAAAATGTCATAAAAGAGTTAGAACCAACGGAGAGCTACAAATACCTAGGGGTAATTGAAGGGGACAATATCAAGCACTCAGTGATGAGGGAAAGGATCAGAAGAGAATGTTATCGCAGGGTGAGAGCAATACTGAAGACAGAGCTGAACGTGAGAAACAGGATCGAAGCGATCAATGCTCTAGCCATACCAGTCGTGACTTACAGTTTCAATATTGTTAACTGGTCAATTACTGAAATATGTAATGTTGACAGAAAAATATGAAAACTGTTGACAATGCATAGAATGCACCACCCTAAGGCAGATATAGAACGTCTTTATCTGCCAAGAAAAGAGGGAGGCCGTGGACTTCTACAGCTGGCATTATCAATGAAGGTAGCCACAATTGGCCTAGACACCTATCTGAAAAACTCTGAGGACTGGATGCTAAAACTTGTTTTAAAACATGAAAGCAAGAAAGCATCTTACTCAGTAACAAAACAGGCAAAGGACTATCTAAGTGAATTCCAATTGCAACAAATTCAAGAATTAGACGAACTAGAAACACCTGCAGAAGAAGCTAAGCGCTTGAAAACCCGTGCAAAAATTGCTGCCTTAGATATTATGACTGAAAAATGGCATGGAAAACCTCTCAATGGCAAATACCCAAAGAGAGCGAATAATGCAGATATTGACAAAGCCCTTACCCACCAATGGTTAATTGCATCTGGCTTGAAATCAGAAACAGAGGGGTTTATCATAGCAGCCCAAGATCAATGCCTACCTACAAAGAACTACCAGGCCAACATATTAAAGAACGGCAGCTCCCCATTATGTCGTATATGCCAACAACAAAATGAGACCATCGATCATATTGTCTCCATGTGCAGTCTGCTTGCGCCTACAGAGTATCTCAACAGGCATGATAGAGCTGCACAACATATTCACTGGGTAATATGCAAAAACCTGGACTTGCCCCATGATAAAAACTGGTGGGAACACAAACCACCCCCAGTACTTGAAAATGATCACATTGCACTCCTCTGGAACTTCACCATTCAAACTGACAGAAAGATAGACGCAAATAGGCCAGACATCATACTGAAAGACTTCAGACAAAAATCATGCCTCCTCATTGATATGACTGTCCCAATCGATATAAACGTATCTGTCAAGACCTACCAAAAACTGAGCAAATATAAAGATCTTGAAATAGAAATGAGCAAAATGTGGAATCTGAAGACGAAAACAATTGGGACCTATATACACTGGAAGCTATGCCAACATTATGGAATAGCAACAGAAAAAAGATGGTATAAACACACGCCAGAAAAGGTCACAGAAAACGAGAAAGCAACCATACTCTGGGATATGCCAATACACACAGATAGAGAAATTAAGGCAAATAGACCAGATATAGTTGTCAAAGATCATGAAGGAAAAAAATGCCTTCTAATTGATGTTTCAATACCAGCAGATGACAACGTTTCTCTAAAAGAAATGGAAAAACTTTCAAAATACAAAGACCTGGAAATAGAGATAACTCGAATGTGGAATCTAAAAACAGAAACAATTCCTATCATAGTAGGTGCCTTAGGTATAATAAAAAAATATTCAGACAAATACATAACAAAAACACCAGGACTTACAAATATATATAACATACAGAAAATTGCACTACTGGGTACTGCACACATTCTACGCAAAACACTTTCAATACAGTAAACATAAGAGCACCACAGCAAACCACAGCACATACCCAAGGCGCACAGAGCTGCGCTCGGTAGTGAAGTGAAAGCACGTTATAAAAATAAAACTACTGAATAATAATAATAATAATAATAATAATAATAATAATAATAATAATAATAATAATAATACAACCCAGCAGGACAACTGAAAAATAACTCAAAAAGACTGGAATATCTACAGTTTCCTGTGAGTATTTTGAATTTCCCTCAAAACAAGTTAAGGAACTCACATATCGAACACATAAACAATCAGCTTTAAAACCTTTAATATCTACACCTTTTGTGAATACTATCATTTTTCCTTTTCCCCCTGAGTATTCGAAAATGTAAACATCCTCTTTATTCCAAGAACACTTCAGCTTTCTCTGTTCGGACAGACAAAAGATCATCTCCAGTAAATTTTTAAAATTTTATATCTACAATTTTCTGTGAAAAAAATTTTACCTCCCATTTCTTTTGGTTCCATTTTCCCTTAATATTCGAAAATGTAATCATCCTTTTATTGTAAAAAAAAAAAACAGTTTTTTCTGAACGGACATACAAACGAAAACCTTAAAAAATTTAGAAACTTTAATATCTCCAATTTTGTGTGAACACTTTGTCTTCTCTTCTTCCCTGACTAACAAAATATGTAAACATGCCTTTTATTGTAACAACATAATTAAATGCACGATAAAAAATTAAGGAAGTAAGCACCTGCCAATATATACATACAGCATAACTACAAAAACTGTAAACCACAGCAGAACTTTTAAAAAGAAAAGAAAAATTCCAAAAGAAAAAGAAAAAGAAATTCAGAAATTCAAAACTCCAACAAGGTGAACATCGCTTCCTCCTACTATTTCCAAAGACTGGTATATCTACAATTTCCTGTGAATATTTTAACTCTCCCTCAAAATAAAATAAGTTAGGAAACTTACATACTTATAACCATGTCTCACTACAACTATTTTCTGCAGCTATCTTTGGGAATCTACCACGCAATGCCTTGTCCTGCCAGTCAGATAATCTCTGTTCTTTTTTCTGGTTTTTAAGTTCGTTTGGGCTTTTGGTTTCCCTGTCTTGCTGTGACTCTACCAGGTTTTAATAAACTTTCTTTACTATTACCTACATAAGACTTTATATGTACTCTAGCTAACTCCAAGCAGTCTTCTACTGATATTAATCGTCTTCCGCACTTTCTATTGATATTAACCCTCTTCCGCCAACCTTTTATTATTATTATCATTATTATTATTATTATTATTATTATTATTATTATTATTATTATTATTATTATTATTATTAGTGTTAGTATTAAGGCAGCGAACTGGCAGAACCATTAGCACGCCGGTTTCGCCATTTTTCGTGCCGTCTAGCACGTAAAAACTGATCTTGGATACATCCAGGACAAGCACTGACTTCACAGCGGAAGATTGAGCTTAGATCTCACTTTGACAGAGGAACTGATCGATTCAAAGAAATTTAAAGTATTCGATGATCGGCACTTGGCAATATTGAATGGTTGGATCACTGTATTGTACAGCAGAACCTGTTCAGTAGCGCTAGTAAATGACTACCTACTGGAACCATGTAGCATCGCCTTCTCTGGCCGTTCTTTTTTAATCATATCTAACATTATGGAAATTGTCTATATTAAATTCCCATCTCAACTTCCAAATGTTTGTGCAATAACAAAGCCTCCATGTTTTACAGTGTTACAATGTATCGTCTGTTGGGACTGATACAGTGATCAGAAGTAACTTCTTTTACTGACAATACTTGACAACAATATTCTAACCATTAGTCTTAATTTCCTTGTTTGTGTGAATAGGTATACCTCAGAGAATGTTTTGTATGCCATGGTTTCTTTGAACACAGAGTGCAGTTTTGTTTTGTTCATATTTTTCAGTTGTGTATGTTAGTGTCTCTTTGTTCTTTACTAGATATGTCTCGTATGTCCCAATATTTCTTGGTAAGTATTATCTTTTGAAATTATATTTCTCGTTTTCCTATATTGTTAACTAACTTAACAACTAGTTGAATGTATAACTATAACTTATTACACGAACAGCTAAAATATTAATTCTTGTTACCTTACTTTTTCATATCTAGCTATGTTTTAAATAATAATTTAATATATCTAAAATATTCGTTCCTAAACTTTTCTTTCATTTATGTGTATGCTGTACACTGTATAGATAATCAATTTTGAGGTCTGTGTAAGTCTGTGTTTGATCTAATTCAAATAATTCGTTTTCTTTCATAACTTGATCATTAGCAGGGCTACTTAATTTTCTATTCTTCACGTTTCCCTTGGGTATATGTATAAACCAAATTTCATATCGTTTCTTCTAGCGATACATCTACTGTATACTATAGCATTTTTCCAGTGTTTTTATCTGCAACGTACAACATACAAAAGACAGTTAATTGTCCTCCCATGGTATTTTTATCCGAGATGAGTCCTAGTTTAACAAGTTTGTTAGAGGTGTTAACACCTGATAAAAAGAAAAATGGCATGTGGGAATTCTCTTGGAATATTTCTATTCTAATAGAAGTAAGATTCGTTTTCATAATTCCATCTCCTGTTTATATCTATAGAATTGTTTACTGTTTATTCATGTATTTAACGTCCCTGCATATTATTGGTGTAACCTCATTAATGAATAATGCTTCCCAGCATTCATGCACGTAGAACACTGTCAAAGCCTTCTGGCAATTCTCCATCCTATACGCAGACCCTTTTTTCTCCTTCTATTGTATTCAGTTAAGGTTTTGTTGATCAATAATTGATCTTTACAACCACATGATTTTCTGATAGATAATCGTAGTTTAAGATTTGTGAGATGCAAGTAAGCCATTTAACGGTCTGAAAATTTGAGAGATAAGTTTCTTCTTCTTCTTCTTCTTCTTCTTCTTATTATTATTATTATTATTATTATTATTATTATTATTATTATTGTTCAGTAGTTTTATTTTTATAACGTGCTTTCACTTCACTACCGAGCGTAGCTCTGTGTGCCTTGGGTATGTGCTGTGGTTTGCTGTGATGCTCTTATGGTTACTGTATTGAAAGTGTTTTGCGTACGATGTGTGCAGTGCCCAGTAGTGCAATTTTCTGTATGTTATATATATTTGTAAGTCCTGGTGCTTTTGTTATGTATTTGTCTGAATATTTTTTCATTATACCTAAGGCACCGAATATGATAGGAATTGTTTCTGTTTTTAGATTCCACATTCGAGTTACCTCTATTTCCAGGTCTTTGTATTTTGAAAGTTTTTCCATTTCTTTTAGGAAAACGTTGTCATCTGCTGGTACTGATACATCAATTAGAAAGCATTTTTTCTTCATGATCTTTGACAACTATATCTGGTCTATTTGCCTTAATTACTCTATTATTATTATTATTATTATTATTATTATTATTATTATTATTATTATTATTACTATTATTATTATCATATTCTTTTTTACTCTTTTACTTGTTCCAGTCATTTCACTGCGGCCATGCTGGAGCACTGCCTTTAGTCGAACAAATCTCCAAATATATATATATACTTGGAGAAGGATGCGTAGCGTCCGATCATATAATAATATAAATAATATATAAATATATGCATATATCCATACATATATGTGCATACCTACATCTATTTGTATACACACATGCATATATGGGTACAGGAAATCACAAAAAAACGTTAAGCACAATGAGAAACGAAAACAGAAAACAAACTTTTTTTTCGAACAACGAAAAAAACAGAGAGACGAGACATGCAACATAAAGAATATTTCCCTTCATCAGTTGTCCCTGTCCATCTACTCTGCATTTCGAAGGCAAGGACAGTACGCGACTTCCCGCAAAGCAAACCAAATAAAATTTACAGAAAACAAAGGACGAAGACAGATGAGAGAACAAGAAGCAGGTGTCTCAGTTTAACACTCGAAGAGAATGGAAATGTCTTTGACGTTTCGAGTCTACGCTCATCGACAGAAAAGATTAAGAGAAAAAAACGAAGAGCAACAAAAAATGTGTATGGAATAGCAGTTCAACAAAATTATATATATATATATATATATATATATATCATGAAGGTAAGAAAGAAAATAGGTGTAGAATAAAAAAAAAGTAGAATGCCTCTTCGAGTACTCTCTACAAATCAAACCCGGCTAACTAAACAGTCCAGTTAAAAGCACAGAAATCCATATAGGTCGTCATTCACTTCCTGTGGATATGTCCACTTAGTAAATCCAAGGGTCGAACACCAAATAAATTCGGTGTATTAATCGAAAATTTATTAGAAAGAACATACAAAATGAAGATGCTTTTTCAGTGATATAATTAGCTACACGTCTTTCAAATAGACTGATGCAACCATTGTAAATAACAAAATATGTATTTAATCGATCCCTCGACCACATGCTTCTTAGGATGAACATATATTTATATTATAATTCTGCTTATTCGTTTGTTCGCACGTTACACTTTAGTTTGCTAGAGGAGGAGGGAGAGGGGAGAGAAGGAGGGAGAGGGAAGAGAAGGAGGGAGGGGAGAGAAGGAGGGAGAGGGGAGAGAAGGAGGGAGAGGGGAGAGAAGGAGGGAGAGGGGAGAGAAGGAGGGGAAGAGGGAGTGTAAAAGTGTGAGAGTGAGTGAGAAAGCAGATAGCCACTTCCAGTAACTACGCTGTCACGTGGTAAGTGGGGTTAGAGGTGAAGAGAAAGACAAAAAGAGAAATGTTAACAACTTGAAGAAGGGAATTACATGATTAAAAAGTTTGATGAAAAGCTGCTAAAGAGAGAAAAAAAAGAGAGAGACAAAGAGAGCAATATAAGTGTTTAGAAGAACTTTTGAAATTACGTAATATATTATTGTTACTGGAAGTGAAATAGCTTAGCAAACTTACAGAGGATGTTATTTTTGTTAATTTGCAATTGAATTGAAACTAACTATGTAAATAAGAACATTGTGTATATTCTCCATATTGTTTTTGTGTATATTAATTGTATATAATATTACGGAATTACGATAAAATATTGCGTAATAAGGAATATGCAATTATATATTGATCTTGCAGTTTAAATAGCATTAAATACTAACGAATGGTATACGTATTAACTATTGTATAGACACTTATTGCATTTTTTCTGTCATTTATTGCACAAGCAACAATAAGATTTATATACAATAAAAATGCAAATCATCCTTTCTTTCTTAAGTAGTTCTAATTTCTTTTCGTTCGTGGAATTTCCAAGGGTCCCGCTAGTTTAATATAATTGTCTAGAAACTGACAAATATTGAATCGATTCTTTAATCTGTTTTGCTTTATTTTATTTTTCATTCATTCATTTATTTTATGGGATGTAATTTTAATTTTGCCGATCAATAGAATATTTTCCTAAATGGATACTATCTTTCTTAATAGATAATAATTTTTCTTTGTGTTTTTAATACACTCGGTCGGTCTTCCGCTATTAACTGGGTGTACTTAGTGACATCACGGACTAAATTTCAATTCTATTTTGGCTTGTAGCATACAACTACTAAATACCATTATACTAAGAAAATCTCATAAGCACATCTCCACACAAACGCACACACACACACACACACACACACACACACACACACACACACACACACACACACACTCTCTCTCTCCCTCTCTCTCTCTCTCTCTCTCTTTCTCTCTCTTTCACTGGGAAATTGGTCAATTATGTAGTAGACAGTCAATTTGAGTTTACTACTATAAGCCATATCCCACTTTGTTACAATGGATAATAGTTTTGGCAGATGATTTCTGGCTTTGATAAGAACGGAATGGTACTTAATTCCCTTCTCTCTATGGCATTTTAGTCGACCAAATCAGGGATCGACTAAATATGCATTTTGTTATTAGCATTGTGCATCACTTGGCTGTATCCTACTATTTGAAACACATATATATACACACATACACACACACACATACATACACACATACACACACACACACACACACACACACACACACACACACATATATATATATATATGTATAATATTAGGGACAAAATCCAAAATTACAGGTAAAAACTCAATTAAAATCAATTTATAAAAAATTAATATTAAATTGAGCTTTATAGATAAAATATATATAAAATATATAGTTTTAGGGAAAATAACCAAGTTTCAAGAACTCATCGATGAAAATCCGCTATCACATATAGAAAAATTAACAATTAAAAGCACAATAAATGAGTATGATATAAAGCAAAATAAATATCATAAGATAAATATTATATATATATACATATATATATATATATATATATATATATATATATATATATATATATAATATATATATATATATATATATATATATATATATATATATATATATATATATATATATATATATATATATATATATATATATATATATATATATATATATATATATATATATATATATATATATATATATATATATATATATATATATATATATATATATATATATATATATATATATATATATATATATATATATATATATATATATATATATATATAGGTGAGAAAGTTGGTATGTGAAAGCACGTGGTTGGATGTATAAAAGATAAACAAAAGTGAAGAAACTACAGAAGGCTTGTGTTATATGGTTAAAGTATATATTTAAATCGTTATGTTAGAAAAATGTTATAAAATTTTGAGTGTGTTAGTCTCACATTGCCGGTCTTTAAATCGTAGAAGAATACAGAAAATAGAAATGCGAAAGCAATTCAATAAAGGAAATTGTTTAAAAGTTGTATAACATTGTTATCAAGCAATATTACTTAACATAATCACAATATTTTGTAACTAATATTAAATTTACATATAAGAGTGTTGGATGAGTAGTAATAAATACATGTATAAGGTAGTCTCTGGACAGGCGCTTGATCAGGGAGAAAAAAGCAGTCAAATATCATACAAATCGTCGCTCCTCTGACAGCTGGATTATGTGGTTCATGATACAATGTGTCTGAGTAAAATAATATAGAATATTCATGATTTAAACAGGAATCTAAGCAAAAACAGCAACAGCAATAGCAACAATAGTAATAATATTAATAGACTAATCACATTAACAGATTAAACAAATTAATAAATTTATCAAACAAATGCATCAAATTCTGTACTTATTTCCAAATGATAAAAAAGAAGACTAAATCGAGAAACTGATAAGTGTGCGCGAGAAAACATTTATAGTTCATATGATTTTAAATTGAAATACAAAGGCAATGATCACCCGTGCATAAAATAAATCAACCACAACTCTCTCCCTCTTTGCTGTCTTTGCATATCTATATAGTCTACAACAAGAAATGTTAGTAATATTATATCCTTTATAAACAATATCAAATAAAATAAATTCTATAATAACAGTTTAACTAATATTAACAATAGCTACGGAAGAAATATAACAAACAAAAAACATAACCGTATTTTAAATAAATGCACATGTAAAGATAAATCCAAATGTAGGCATAATAATAATTACAACCTAGATAACGTAATTTATAAATGTACTGTAACCTCTAATAATTATAAGAAGAAAGAATATATAGGATCCTCAGCGAACGGAATTAAAAGGATTTTCTATAGCATTATAAATCCTTCAAAAATCCCAAATTAATAAATTCGACAGGTCTAAGTAAACACATATAGGAGTTGAAATCTGGTAAAATAGAATATACCCTTAATTGGAATATCATTAGTAGAGCGAAATCATATAGAATAGGTTATAAAATGTGCTTGTTATGCACTACAGGGTTTATGAAAATACTCCGGTCGAGAGAGTATTGAAGAGAGTATTAACAGTATTGAAGAGAGAGGAATAAAATGCCGACATAAGAATAACTTTACGTATAATAAAATAAAAAATATATAAGTAAGTAATCTCTTAAATTATGAGGAAGATAGTTAAATGTAGTTATAATAGAATTATATAATAGTATTAGATACGGATATACCAAGAACCAAGAATATATTAAAGAATATGACCTTAGAAAGAATAGACAGAGCACATTTAATCTAACATTAATCTCTAAATCATAAACACTAGTAAAAAATCCAGTTACAGCTAGATTTTAGAGTATCTAGTTATTATCTCCCCTTGAATTCAACCTCTCTAATATTATTAGTCTTAGAGAATTTTTCAGAGTAGTTTATTTTATTTATGTTATTCCCATAATACTTAGCGCACGACAAAGGGAGCAGCCATTTGCACAGGAACGACAAGGAGTAAACATTATGTTGATAAGTATTCTTCCTTTGTTAATTTTGTTTACTAGATACATTTACTAATTTTATTCAATAAACTTATAACGTATAAAGAGGTTTTTACTAAATAATCTATTTAAATACTATTAACTTACGTTTGACATAAAAATGGTAATTTATACTTGTACAGATAGGGGTAAATCTTACACTAAATTATTAATTCCCGTAATGTTTATATAGATAGGTTGTAGAATTTGATGTGTTTATAATATAGTCGTTGAGGGTTTCCTTATGTTTAGCATTTTCTACATATATCGGTATTGAATTTTTAAGTGCTTAATTTTTTTAATTTTTTTAATTTTCAAAAATATTTTTGCAATTCATGTTTTATATTTTTATTCATATTATTATTTTTCTATCGAATACGTTTTAGAAAATGTAGTTTTAACTTTGATCCGTTAATAATAATAACAATAAGATAAATAGCCTGAGGACGCACTGGTGAATTTATATATTTAGTATAGCCTGGAAAAACACACCACCAGCGCAGGAACACGCGTAGCATTGATTAAAAATATCTTCTTTCCCCACAGACTAATAACAGGTAAGTTATATATATTTTTTCAAATATTTTAAAATGATTTTATTGTACTTTATAGTAAGTTTTTAAAATGCGTATATTATTTTATTATTATATTGGATATAACTTTCTTTGTGTATTCCAAACAATAAGTTGTCCTGAAATAGGAGTTGCGGTTCTATTGGTAAAATCCCAAATTTGTAATAATACATATATATATGTTCAGAAAAACAAGATAGGAATTGTACTGAACTGACCCAGCTTTGCAGGGAGTAAGGTAGCACTATTGAGCTACGGTATTTGTG
>NC_142934.1:56721979-56746979 GCF_046866305.1 Octopus bimaculoides | reverse complement strand
CACCGAAACTGAAAGTAACTCGTATATGTGCGCACGCGTGTGTGCGTGCGTGCGTGCGTGACTCTGCGTCTGTGTCACCCACTATCGCTTGACAACCGGCATTGATGTGTTTACATCCCCCGTAACTTATCTGTTCGGCAAAGGAGACCCACAGAATAAGTACCAGACTAAACTTTTTCGAGGTGGTGCACTAGCATGGCCGCAGTCTATTGACTAAAGCACGTTACAGATCCATAGATAGATAGATAGATAGATAGATAGATAGATAGATAGATATGAATATGCGTCTGCAAGAGAAATCCAAATCTCTGTCTTACGGAAAAACATCCACTATGAAGGTGAAAAAATTAGCACAACATATATTCCACATGTAGTCACCCATAATCCTAGAAACCCAACACCTTACATTCGACCAAACGATACCTCCCAGTTTTACATCAATCATCAAATCTCTAACAGATAATTAAAAAATCACAAATTGTCAACAGACGTAGAGAAGCACCAAATCTCAAAAGACGCCTAACAAAGACGGAGAAAGAGATAAGGACGGTAACAAACACCGGAGACCGTCGTTGTGAGACGCGTGAAATAATTGAACAATGAATGGCCAAAATATTCAAGAATAGAAAGGAATTAAAGGTGAAAGCAAACATGAATTGCAAAACAAAATAATCTTATCTACTGAATCCCTTGCCCAAAATGTGAGAATCACACCGGAGAAATATGATCATAACTAACCGGTCGTGTGAAAAGGCGCAAACCGCAAATTAAAGATTCATCTGTTAGAAATATTCCATGTAGTGTCATCAAGACATTTCTGCAAATGGAAAATTCGAAATAGTTCCTGTTTTCAATATAAACGAAGAAAAAGGATCAATTACGAACACTTTATAAGAGCTCAAAATCCAAAACTAAACCGGAAACAGTCAACACCATAGCTAAAATCAACTTCCTCTATAGGGATTAGCCCGAAACACGTGTTTGAAATGTTGAAGCGTGAAAGCGCTTAAGCACAACATAAAAATGTTTTTTCCGCAACGTTCATAGCATTCTGTTTTCCAAAAACATACATTTGACTGGCTTATGTCACATTCTATTAACCAAATTTTCCTCGCGATATTTAACCATCTATATTCTATGATATGAGACACTTCCACAAATTATTGCGCATCGGATAGAAACTGAATTCTGTGATTATGAAGTGAAAGTGAACGTCTTCAGACCACAACTATATATTTGTTCAGATTTAAAAAAAAAAAATTATCTCCTCACAGAACTGAATGAATTAAATGAAACATGAAGCAGTGTCAAAATAGGACGCGTTTGACAGAATCCTGTTAAGCATGATTCCAGTTGGAATGCCTCTGATCATAGATTTGCTACTTCAGGGTTGTTAGGAATAGCGAACAACAACAAAAACAATGAAATAAAATTGAAGTGTTTGAAATAAGAGAAATATTGAAACTGTATGTAATACAGAATCGGCTGTTTAGTAAATCACAAATAACACTTCAAGCATTTGGAATTATTTTAAACCAATGAGTTTTTGTAGGTATGTCAGCTAAAAATCACGTTTTCATTTGACCAAATAATTGAAAAACATTATTCAAAATACTTAACGAAATGAAAATATAAGATTTCAAAAATGATTTTTCTCAGAATGAATTTGGTTGCTGTTACACGTTGTATCGTATAAATGGCATTACATACAGAATCTGGCTCTTACGATTTCCACTAGTATTTATTGATTTTATTGTAACTGCTGTCGTTTTTCTTCCTTGGGATTTAACGTATACTGATGTTGAATAAGCCATAGCTTATAGTACACATGAATTGCTTTAGTATTATGTTCTTTTTCTTCTTTAATTTGGAACAAATTCTTTATGTCAGAGGCTTATTTCCGAAACTTTATCTAAAACTGTCAAAAAGCCATTGCGAAGCCCTTTCACTTTTCCTATTGTGCTGTTTCGACAAATTTAGCACACAGTTAAAATGTTGATTTTCCGTGATGCATAGAAAGAGATTACTATAAGGCAATACAAGACGGGGGCCAAGGAAATTCTCTCTCTACATTGTAACGGCTTCTTTGCTGTATCTTGACAGAAATATAATTTAAATTCTGTCAATGCAACAGGTTTTGCTGAAGTCGGTTATTTTCTTCAGCGTATTTTCTATAGCTTTCTACAATGCTTTAGGATCAGCACCTTCCGTATTAAATTTTTTATGTGATTATATAACAGCATTTGTTTTTGGATACTTTTATACTACACATCGTTTCCACTAATGATGTCAAAGTCTGTAAAGTACATGTTTTTCTGCTTCATTTTTAGTTTTCCATTTAATTTTGCTTCTACATAATGAAACATTTCCTGTCGTATGAACGACTTACTGACCGTTTGCAAATGTACTACTACTACTACTACTACCACCACCACCACCACCACCACTACTACTACTACTACTACTACTACTACCACCACCACCACCACCACCACTACTACTGCTACTACTACTACTACTACTACTACTACTACTACTACTAATAATAATAATAATAATAATAATAATAATACGGCGCTGAATAGCAACATGGATGTGCTACACCGGGTTCTCCATTCAAAAGCAAATCTAATCTAATAACATCGGTGGAATTGGACAAAGGAACCTGTGGAAGACTTGAACGAAGCGGCCTTTTAACGAAAATAATCACAAAAGCGAAATTTTACTGCCATACAAACCACAATTTCTCCTATGCACGATGTCTCAGTAAAACATGGGCGAAACACACACACGAAATCAACACCGGGAAGTTTACAAATTATAAACTATAAATGGAACAAATCAGTAAGTATATATTGGGTTGGCAACTAAGTTCCCTTTTTTTTTTAATTTTGGAACTTATTGCGTTTTAAATTTTGGAATCTATTTTTTTCGAGAATTCTATTTTAAAATCATTTTGGAATCTATTTTGTTTTGTTTCTTTTTCTAGTTAATTTTAGTTAATTTTTATTTATTTTCAGATCATTAAAATGGAATGTCAAGTTAAGAAAAATGAGCATTTTCGACACCTCCTTCTTTTTGCTTTTAATCAAGGTTCTAAGGCCGTAAAAGCTGCTCGCGACATTTGTGCTGTGTATGGAGAGGGTGTCATAGCTGAAAGAACCGCTCGTGATTGGTATGCCAAGTTCAAAAATGGAAATTTTGACCTCAAACATGCACATTGTTCTGGCCGTCCAGTTGAGTTCAATGAAGAGCGATTAAACCAACTTTTGCACGAAAATTCTCATCAAACGACAAAGGAACTGGCAGAGAAAATGGAATGCTTCCACGCTGCTATAGAGAAGCATCTTCACTGGATGGGAAAGGTTCAGAAGTATAGAGCATGCGCTTCGCATGCTTTAAGTGACAACAACAAAAATCAACGAACCACAATCTCCTCTGGTTTGCTTGCTCGTCACCGCTCAACTCACGGACACAAACAACGATTTCTTTACCGAATCGTTACTGGCGACGAAAAATGGTGCCTGTACATCAATATGAAGCAGTGTAAGGAATGGCTTAGCCCCGGTAAACAAGCGACACCGCTCGTGAGACAAGATTTTCATCCGCGTAAAACGATGTTGTACGTATGGTGGGACTGGGAATGGATTATCCATTACGAATTGCTTGAACGGAACCAAACGTTCAACGCGGAACTCTATTTTCAACAGATGGGCCGACTCAACACGGCTATTCAAGAGAAAACTCCTAATCGGCAGCATGGAGTTCGACAACGCCCTCCCTCATATCACCAATATGACCAAGGAAGCAATTCAAACGCATGGCTGGGAAGTGCTGCCACACCGGCTGTACTCTCCTAATTTGGCACCAACGGATTTCCACCTCTTTCGATCTCTTTCAAATGCTATGCGCGGAGTTTCGTTCAATACTGATGCAGAATTGAGAGTTTGGTTGGATCAATTTTTCGAGTCGAAATCGGGTGATTTCTATCGACGAGGTATTGAAAATCTTGTTGAACGTTGGGAAGAAGTTGTAAACAACAAGGGTGAATACATTATTGATTAGTTAGTTGTTATTTTTTATCAAACCTTTTAAAAGATTTTAAAAATTTAAATTGAGAAAACGGCGGGAACTTACTTGCCAACCCAATAAATTGAGCAATTACGCATACACTCGAATGTCTACACAATCATATATATAGATTTTAATACCCATAGGACTACACATACATCCCAATATTTACACAACTACGTGAAATTTACAGGACACACATACACGCATATGAAAAGACGTGTCACAAACGAAGCAAAACAAAAACAAAACAAGACTATTTTTTTATTTTTCGAACTAACACAGAGTGAACAATTCATAAGTTTAAAAACACCACAAAAATAATATGCCCGGAGATAAATCTATCAGCAAAAAAAAAATACGGACGAATACAGATCTGTTAGCCTTAAAAAGTTACAGTGCGAGCAATGTTTAGATGCAGAGAACCTGGAGGCGGTGTTGTCTCAAAAAATTAACCCTAAACAGACAGATCTGTCCCCTAATGTCAACGTCCAAGCTCGTCATGCCTCAATGATAACAAAGCAAAACACAAACCGGATGTGCTTTCACCTGGAACACCAAGGAGCACGTACTCGAAAAATGAACCAGATTCGATTCGAAAAATCAGCTACTGGTTCGAATCTTCCCGAAGTACTTCAGAACCAGAATATTCCAACAGATGGCCATCCATGCTCGTCATCAAATAACCAAAAGAAGAAGAATGAAAAATGTTCTAGGGGAGATAATAAAGAAGTTCTTACAGCCTTTTATCATGCCATATATTTCCCCACAAATAGATCTAATACTGTACAAACCTACTTAAACTGGAGACCAGAAATACCTTGAGGTATGACCCTACATAGACTGTAACAAACTTGCTAACGTCAGAAGAAACATTATGAAAAAGAAATTACTGAATTACTAACTGAATCAGTAAGGGATAAAAGGAACGAAGCTGCAGCTAAAGAAGATACTACAGAGGAAATAAATGTAGACCAGCCCAGGGCTGTCGAAGATGCAATAATGAATGAAAGAATTAATGTAATTGACAGGGAAAGTGAAATAATCTCCGAACCAACTATAAACACTAAGGCAGATGAAAATCAAATAGATGAAGAAAGTCACATATAAATTAACCCAACAGAACTACATGATCTAAAAAATCAAATCATGATTGAATGGCTGAAATTAAACAAACCAGTATGAATGAACGCGACAACCTCCCCAAAATTCGCAATTCTAACCAAAACTTAAAAGTAATTGGTAAAATCCGTCTTGCACTTAAGGATATAATTTCAGCTAATGATGTGGATATTACGGATCTCAACCACCTGTACTATGCATCCGCGAAAATCTCAACAATACTATGTGATGAAAAGATTAGAAAATGACAACATTCTCACAAAAAGCCTACTTGGCAAGAGCGTATTCAACACCAAATTCAGTTACTTAGGTCTGACATAGAATGTTTAAAAACCTTAAGTTTGATAAGACTTAGAAACCAACAAAAACACGAAAATTAATGAGAAAATAGAATATGAAAACCATATTTGACATCGGTACTACCATAGATGCTATCAAGCAAAAGGTATGTGCTAGAGCTGCCCGCATAGCAAAGTATGAAAAATGACAGAAACATCTACTGTTAATCTTGACAGGCAGAATGTCATAAAAGAGTTAGAACCAGCGGAGAGCTACAAATATCTAGGGTATTTGAAGGGAACGGAATCAAACATTTAGTTATGAGGATCAGAAGAGAATGTTATCGTAGGGTAAGGGCAATACTCAAGATAGAGCTGAATGCATGAAACAAGATCGAAGCGATCAATACTTTAGCCATACCAGTCGTGACTTAGAGATTCAATATCATTAACTGGTCAATTACTGAAATGTACGAAAATTGTTGACAATGCCTAGAATGCACCATCTTAAGGCAGATGTAGAACGAATTTATCTGCTAAGGAAAGAGGGAGGCCGTGAACCTTTACAACTAGAATTAACGATGAAGATTACCACAATTGGCCTAGACACCTACCTGAAAAGCTCTGATGATTGGATGTTAAAACTTCTCTTAAAACATGAAAACAAGAAAGCATCATACTTAGTAACAAAACAGGCAAAGGATTATCTAAGTGAATTCCAAACACAACAAATCTAAGAATTAGACGTACTAGAAACAGGCACAGAAAAAGCTAAGGGTATGAAAACCCGTGCTAAAACTACTGCCTTAGATATTCTGATTGATAAATGGCAAGAAAAACCTCTCAATGGCAAATACCTAAAGAGGGTTATGGTGCTGATGTTGACAAAGCCCTTAACCATCAATGGTTAGTGGCTTCTGGATTAAAATCAGAAACAGCAGGGTTTATCATAGCAGCCGAAGATCAATGTCTACCTACAAGACCCTACCAGGCAAACATATTAAAGGACGGAAGCTGCCCAGCATGTCGTGTATATCAACAACAAAATGAAACCATTGATAATGTCTCCATGTGCAGTCTTCTTGCACCTACAGAGTATCTCAACAGGTATGATAAAGCAGCAAAATATATTCACTGGGTAATTTTAAAAATCTGAACCGACCTACCCCATGATAAAAACTGGTGGGAACACAAACCATCTCCAGTGCTTGAAAATGATCACATCTCACTCCTCTGGAACTTCACCATTCAAACTGACAGAAAGATAGATGCGAATAGGCCAGATATTATATTAAAAAACTTCAAAAAAAAATCATGCCTCCTCATTGATATGTCTGTCCCAATCGATATAAATGTATCTGTCAAGACCTACCAAATCCTGAGCAAGTATAAAGATCTTGAAACAGAAATTGGCAAAATGTGGAACCTGAAGACTAAAACAATACCTGTTGTCATATGTGCCCTAGGAATGATAGCAAAAGGGGCTGATTGCTACCTAGCTCAGATACCAGGAAACCCCAAAATGCCAGAAATTCAAAAGATAGTACTCATGGGAAATGCCCATATCCTATGTAAAATATTGTCTTCCTAATCTCAAATTTTAAAACAAACACATAATTTTCTTGTTTTCTTAAACGTTCTCTAGAATAACACTGTATGCAAAACCAAATACATGACACCCTAGGCATAACATCAACATGAACTTCTAATTTATTGTCTCTTGAGATCCATGGGTGAGACTTGGAACCAACTTGTACAAATATAAAACAAAAGTCAAACATAATAATAATAATAATAATAATAATAATAATAATAATAATAATAATAATAATAAAAACACTGCTGCGAAAGGTAAGAACGATTAAACACTGCTCCGAAAGTTGAGAGCGATAAAACACTAATTCCCAAATCCACTGAAACGGCAAACCCACAAAATTTCAGACCGCTAACTTGTCTCCCTACAATTTACAAAGCCTTTACTGAGATTGAGCAAGCAGAATGCATGAGGAGAAATATGTTTGCGGGTTATTAACATCACGCCCCGGAGAAATGAGTAAGATGACAGGAGAATATCATAAAATTTATACAAAACTGTTTGATTAAATGTTCTTTTTTCTTTCCTTCTTTTTTTTCTATCGTCTTTTTTCTGTTTTTTTTGTGTCTTTTTCTTTTCGCCTGTTATAAAATTGTAACTTAAAAACTGATGATGTCATTCCACCAACGTGTGGACGCTGGTTGCTCTCGTTCATACTTTACGTTTAAATTTCTTATTTTGAATTTTTATCACTTCTTATTTTGAACTTGACAAAGACAGACTTACTGTCGAAATATCCTTCAACCAATAAAATATCTATTACAATCGAATCGCGCGCTTCGTCCTGACTATTGATAATAATAATAATAATAATAATAATAATAATAATAATAACAATAATATCACACAAGGCCAGCAATTTCGGGAGAGGTGATGATAAGTCGATTACATCGACCCTAGTGCACAAATAGTACTTATTTTATCGACTCCGAAAGATGAAAGGCAAAGTCGACCTCGGCCGATTTGAACTCAGAACGTAAAGACAGACGAAAAAAAACATTGTAAGACCATAGATTTTGCAATGCTATATAATCATAGCATGGATATCAAAGAAATGGAGAAAATTGAGAAATATAAGAACCTATCTGGAGAGATGAAAAGATTGTGGAAGACAAATACGACAGTTGTTCCTGGCGTAATTGGTGGATTGACACAATCCACCAATTATACCTAAACTGCTACCAAAGAGGCTGTAGGATATTAGAATTGAGACACACAACGCCGACATGCAGAAAACTGTCATCCTGTATTCTAAAAGAATGATAAGAAAGATTCTTGAGATTTGAAGCTACTCATTGTCACCGAATGTTGTGAAGCTTCATTTCGAGACGATACTGTAACTATTTTTCGTTGTTTTCATTTTCTCTTTCTATCTTTCTAGCAGAACGAGCATACCATATCGTAATATGCAACCTCCATGTCTTTCTTCGAAACATTTGCAATATAAATGAAATGAAATGACTACAACAAGGAATCGAAACTGTTTCATACACTCGGTTTAGTTCTGGTGAATTAGTTTACCATGTTTGGGAAATCTCTTTTGAAAGTGCATGCAGTTATTTCAATGCTGATATTTTTCTTTCTGTTCGTCGCTTGTCATCACGTCTAGTTGTTAGCTGAAACATATCAAAGAGCTGGAATCTTTGTCTATCGAGAAGAATAGATTTTCATTCAGCCTTACAAAAGGCACGAATTCGTGTCGTAATGCAACAATGGCAATACCAGTTTATCCAAAGGATGTTAAGAAATTATTATCAAGTGACAAGCATGTAATGACAATGAAAACTGACCAAATTTTCAATTCTGTCTCCGTGTTAATTACAAACTAGTAACAATTAAAATTACGCGTCAAACAAACTAATCTCACTCAGCTATTCGGATTCTTGATTGAAAGTATGTTTGAGAAATAGTAACACAGGCATGACTGTGTGGTTAAAATATTAGTTTTGTAATCACACGATTCCAGTTCGATCCTAGTATGCAGACTATAGGTAAAGGTTTTTTTTTAAACGAATCCACTATCACGGATCCACTGCAACTGGCTGTGACCAGTTCGCAATTGGTGCAATGAAATTTTTCACATCAAATAATGAATGCTTAAGTAAAGTTAAAAGATTTTGTGTGTTTTCGAATGACTAATATGTGCCTCTAGTTCAGCCTCCCGCCTCCCATTACTCATGAATATGGGCCGGAAATACTTACGCTACTCTATTTATCTCAGTGATGTTCCACTAACATGCAGAGCGCACTATAAAGACTTGCTTGAAGAGACCAACATCTCAGTATTTGAAACATTATTTCTCAACCCTACTTTGTAGCATTTGGTAGCGAAACCATTCATTGCATACTGAATTGGATGCTAGACTCGCATTAGTAATGTGCCATTCGATCCTCAGAAGACGAAAGATTGGTAAAAAAGCCAAACTCACTTTCTTCACTTCGATTGTTGTGCCTACCCTCAACAATGGCCATGACTATTGGGTAATAACCGAATGAGTGTACTACAGAGATGTGATTAGAATGTCACCGGAAATAATTTCATGAAAGATTCTTCAAGCTAGGAGTAAACCAAGAACGAGATGGTTTGATATCTATAATCCCAGTTGATCATCCTCGGGAATCCAGCTGGAAATCCTAATGACAGTTGCTTCTGACAGACGTCTATGGAAAACGTACCTAGGGGCTCTACCCCAACCACTCTCCCGAGAACAGTGAGTAGAGATAGGCGGATAATATATGTCGTCCATGCTGTTATTGTTATATATATATATGTATATATATATATATATATATATATAATAATATTATTAGGGACAAAATCCAAAATTACAGGTAAAAAACTCAATTAAAATCAATTTATAAAAAATTAAATTGAGCCTTATAGATAAAGTATATATAAAATATATATAGTTTTAGGGAAAATAACCAATTTTCAAGAACTCATCGATGAAAATCCACTATCACATATAGAAAAATTAATAATTAAAAGCACAATAAATGAGTATAATATAAAGTAAAGTAAATATCATAAGATAAATATAATAAAAAGATTACACGTGTTTCATAACCAATTTTCAAATAGAAAAGAAATTTAAATCGATTAAAATCAATTGAAATTATCTAAAATAAGTTCTATTCAAAAATATAGCTACTCGTCAGATCGTAAGTAGAACAATAATTAGATATATATCTCAACCAACAATAAGTACCAAATGAATTAATATGATATACTTATTATATAAAGATAGAAAAATTATTTAAAAAATATCATAATATCAAAATAATAACCATTCAATAATCATCCCTTCATCCATAATAATAACATGTATATTATATACAAAAAACATCTTACCTAAATTATCATTGTTTTAAATTATCATTGTTTTAAATACAAGTTGAACGAAGTTTAAGTTTAAAATAATAATGAAGATAAAATTAGTACATATTTAACCGGTGTAATAGTTAAAGCTATACTATTTAAAGCTAAAGACGTTTATTTAATTATGATTAAAGATCAATTGAATAATAGAAAAATACAAGATTATTTATTTCTACAAACGTAATAATAAAAAATATGAATGAAAAAATTATGAATGGAAAAAATTATGAATGAAAAAATTAGGAAAGAAAAAATTATTAAGAATAAAAGGTTAAACTTTATATATATATACAAAGTTTTGATTTAAAAAAAACTTTAACGATATTATAAACTATAAAGATTAATAATTAATCAAATAATATTACAAAGTTTTGTATATATATATAAAGTTTAACCTTTTATTCTTAATAATTTTTTCTTTCCTAATTTTTTCATTCATAATTTTTTCCATTCATAATTTTTTCATTCATATTTTTTATTATTACGTTTGTAGAAATAAATAATCTTGTATTTTTCTATTATTCAATTGATCTTTAATCATAATTAAATAAACGTCTTTAGCTTTAAATAGTATAGCTTTAACTATTACACCGGTTAAATATGTACTAATTTTATCTTCATTATTATTTTAAACTTAAACTTCGTTCAACTTGTATTTAAAACATTTATTGTGCTTTTAATTATTAATTTTTCTATATGTGATAGTGGATTTTCATCGATGAGTTCTTGAAAATTGGTTATTTTCCCTAAAACTATATATATATATATATATATATATATATATATATATATATATATGTAAAATTAGGTTTTTTGAAGCATTGTAAGTTATAATTTAAAGAATGTAGTTGTATAAAGCCAGAACAATGCGAGTAGGTACAAAGTAACCTGAACAAAATTGCAGTTATACCTTGTATTTCTATATTTCGGGATGAAGACTCGTTCTTAAAGAAGTTCGGAAAAGTGGTGGTTGGAAAAAGTTTGCTGCTCAAAAGTGTAAGGCAGGGGGCAGGGGAAGAAGGAAGAAGGTGACATGCGCGGACGGTTGTTGCTATAGCAACCAGTCTGCTTCATTTAGTTCCTGCCTATTGTTAATAGCTGTTTTCAATTTGATTATAAAGAAGGCTTCCATAATTCTGAGATTGCCCCTGTGCCCCCCCCACCCACACACACACATAATCTTCTGAGCAATAAACTTTTTCCAACCACCTCTTTTCCGAATGTCCTGAAGAAGGGGTCTTTACCCCGAAATATAGAAATATAAGATAAAATTGCAGCTTTGTTCAGTTTTCTTTTCATTTGTAGTTTACTTTGTCCCTTCTTGCATTGTTTCGGCTTTATATAACTACATTCCATTCTTCATATATATATATATATATATTATTTAAAAGAGTTCCAACTCTGTCTGTTCTTTATGTTTTATTTATATTCTTATAAAATTAATGTGGGATATAGAATATGGAATATATAATATAATATAAATAGTAAAATGAAATGAAGTATGAATGTCTTATTGAATATATGAATACTTTCATGCCTATTGGCATTCATCAAGGCCTCGTCTGTCGTATATATATATATATATATATATATATATATATATATATATATATATATAAATATATATAAATATATATATATATATATATATATATATATATATACCCCCACATTCACATATATGCATGTATGCACATATCTGTATATGTGCATTTCTATATTTTTGTAGTGTCTGTGTACTTGTGTGTATGTGTATACTACACCTATAAGTGTCGCACGATTTGTAAGGTGTGCATGAATAAGTGTATGTGCTTGTGTGTACGAGTTGAAATGGATATGCGTGTGTAGT
Source organism: Octopus bimaculoides (assembly GCF_046866305.1). Taxonomy (NCBI): domain Eukaryota; kingdom Metazoa; phylum Mollusca; class Cephalopoda; order Octopoda; family Octopodidae; genus Octopus; species Octopus bimaculoides. The sequence continues at coordinate 56,734,686 of NC_142934.1, read as the reverse complement.
AGGTGAGCGTAGTGAGAGGGGGAATTGCTATGGGGTACATTCCGTTTGGGAGGGCGGATATGGACGAGTGTGTTTGTATCGAGTATATATATATATATATATATATATATATATATATATAGTTTATATCGTGTGCATGCTAGAGAGCCAGATGGTGTGTGCGTGTGTGGCTCCATGTAAACATCAATGTGGAAGTACAGGTTATGTAAATTGAGGGTACAAAAAAGAAAGTTTGTAAAAGGTACGTAAAGTTACCCCCTCAAGTCATACCAGTTTACAAGGGTCAGTTTCCCAGTTTTGTGGCGTATATATTCCCCACCTGGACGGGACACTGGTCCGTCGCAGGATCACTCATTTTTGCCAGCTGAGTGAATTGGAGCAACTTGAAATGAGGTGTTTTGCTCAAGAACACAGGGCGTCGCCTGGTCTACGAATCGAAACCACAATCTTACGATCTTGAGTTCAATACTCTAAGCACCAAGCCACGTGCATCCGCAAGGAATAAGGTGACAATAACAACAAATGTTCTTACTGCTTTTCGAAACCACATAAAGAAGAAAGTTTCTAGGAAAAAGAAGAGAAGCACGGAGTGGGAGATCCGGTGTACGAGCTTATGGTGAAAATCGAGAGGTTGGATGAACTGGTCACCGAAGCGTAAATGTTGGGAGATAATCCTTTGACAAATTGTACTACGTAAATACGTCAAATAACCCACCTACCCGAGGTAGTTGGAGGTGTTACAGTACAGCTAGCTGTTATTCGCGAGCATGTATGATTTGGTAACATGAATCATGCTTTCGCTAACTGTTATAGGTGCCTATGTAGTAACGAGTGGACATAGGGATCCTCTCTTGACATAGTGAAACATTTAGCTGAGTCGCTGAGGTATTGTACTATATGTATTTCAGGACAGAGTACTTTATTTCTACACTGTCTTTCCCCTAATTAAGGTTCGATCCCATTTTCAGCTAAGAATGTTGTCTGCGAAAGACTAGCGAATCATTCAGAGCGTGACTCATCTCTCCTAAGCAATGACTACAAAGGACTGATATAAGGAAATCTAAATGTGTTATTTTGAAACAGCTAGAAGGAATGTGATACTAATAGCTTGAAATATATCATGGTTACGTACGCGTCTTGATGCTATTTAATATAATGTGATATATTTACTTTCGTATCAAAATTGTCATGGCTGGCAATTGAAACTTGATTCACCAATAATTGCATACTTATCTCAGTGAACCACAGTGCTGCATTACGTTAAAAAGTGTGTGCTGTTGTGTTTTTTTTTAACAGCACCTCATTCATTGAACTTAACTACATTGCGTTGCATAGGATTTATTTTGAATAAAATATTTTTTTACGTGCGATGAGAAACAAATATGTTTAATCTTAATGAGATACTTAGGAAGTATGAAATGTAGGTGTTTCCTAAGTGCATTAACTGTGTATGGCACGTGAAATGATCTTAACCAGCTGCTATGGTATATTCTTGTTATGTCAATAGCTAACTGCCTTGCAACTTCACTGAACCTATCAACTCATCATTCTCTCATATAAATGAGTAGATTTTTTTTTCGAAGAGTATGAAAAGTGTAACTAAACTAGAGCTTCTTCAAACGGGAATCGAAACAGCATTGTGAATTGCATTACAATGTCTTTTTATCTCTATCTGTTATGGTTTTAGAGTCGGAGAAAATCTTTTTTCAGGAAGAAAGGGAAAAAAATTGTAGCATTCATGTATTTTCAAAATGCACAAGAATCAATAAAAATCAGTATTAATAATGGTTCCTAATTTTGGCACAAGGCTAACAGAATCAGCATTAGTAATAATATTTATTTGCTACCTGATAAAAAAAAACTTTCAAATTTCAGGAAACAATGAGCTGATGTAAACTTTATGGATTTCTCTGTGACGCATAAATTGATTAATTGAAACTTTGTGTCACCGCTGTACTTCTTAATATAGAGAAATCTTATCAGGCCACACAATGCCAACAAAATAGTAATAATAATGATGATAATAATAATAATAATAATAATAATAATAATAATAATAATAATAATAATAATAATAATATGGCACTCACACCTTTAACAGAATTGCTAAATAGAACTGGATGCGGTTACAAATGCTATGGAAAAACAGTCAGCCACCTTCTATATATGGATGACCTAAAATTATATGCTAAAAACGACAAAGAGCTAGAAACACTACTACAGACAGTACACGGCTTTACCAAGGAAATAGAAATGAAATTTGGATTAGAAAAATGTGCCAAAGCAACCCTGAAAAGAGGAAAATTAGTTACGAGTAGCAACATCACACTAGATAAAGCCAATGAAATAAGAGAACTAGACGAAAGCCAACCATATAAGTATTTAGGAGTCAATGAACTAGATAGGATACAACATACACAAATGAAAGAAAAAATAAAGAAAGAGTACTATAGACGAGTTAGATCAATACTAAAAACAGAGCTCAATGCTAAAAACAAGATAATGGGTATCAACACTTTAGCTATCCCAGTTATAAGCTACAGCTACAACATCCTTAACTGGACACTAAACGAACTATGTAAAATAGACAGGAAAACAAGAAAAATAATGACAGGATATAGGATGCACCACCCAAAATCTGACATAGAAAGGCTATATATACAACGCACAGAAGGTGGCAGGGGTCTTATACAGCTAGAAAACTATTATAAAATAACCACCATAGGACTGCAAAAATACCTACTCCAGAAGCAAGGGAAACTAATACAAATAGCCACAAAACACGAGCAAAACAAAAAACTGTTTTCAGTATTTAAGGAAGCTGACAAATACAAACAAGAAATCAATCTACCTAACGAAGAAGAAGAAGAAGAAGAAGAAGAAGAAGAAGAAGAAGAAGAAGAAGAAGAAGAAGAAGAAGAAGAAGAAGAAGAAGAAGAAGAAGAAGAAGAAGAAGAAGAAGAAGAAGAAGAAGAAGAAGAAAAAACAACAAAAGCTATAAAACAAATGAAATCCAAACTAAAACTAGAACAGCAACGGACCATGATAAAACGATGGCAAGAAAAGCCCCTACATGGTAAATACTGGGCTAATCTAAATGCGAAAGAACTAGACAGAGAAAAATCCCAGCAATGGCTGAGAAGCTCAGGACTCAAAGCAGAGACTGAAGAATTTTTAATTGCTGCACAAGACCAGAGCCTCCCCACCAGAAATTACCAAAAACGCATAATGAAAAGAAATATAACAAGTAACTGTAGAATATGTGGAGATCGACAAGAAACAATAAATCATATTATCTCTGGCTGCCCAGTCCTGGCTAAGAAGGAATATATTCACAGACACGACAGAGTTTGGACCTATATACACTGGAAGCTATGCCAACACTATGGAATAACAACAGAAAAAAGATGGTATAAACACACGACAGAAAAGGTCACAGAAAACGAGAAAGCAACCATACTCTGGGATATGCCAATACACACAGATAGAGAAATTAAGGCAAATAGACCAGATATAGTTGTCAAAGATCATGAAGAAAAAAAATGCTTTCTAATTGATGTATCAATACCAGCAGATGACAACGTTTCTCTAAAAGAAATGGAAAAACTTTCAAAATACAAAGACCTGGAAATAGAGATAACTCGAATGTGGAATCTAAAAACAGAAACAATTCCTATCATAGTAGGTGCCTTAGGTATAATAAAAAAAATATTCAGACAAATACATAACAAAAATACCAGGACTTACAAATATATATAACATACAGAAAATTGCACTACTGGGTACTGCACACATTCTACGCAAAACGCTTTCAATACAGTAAACATAAGAGCACCACAGCAAACCACAGCACATACCCAAGGCGCACAGAGCTGCGCTCGGTAGTGAAGTGAAAGCACGTTATAAAAATAAAACTACTGAACAATAATAATAATAATAATAGAAATTATAAAAAAGCAGTTATGAAAATTCCCAAATTGTAATAGTCCAAGACCGGATAGGGTCCAAGGTTACTGGATGAAGAAACTTAAAGGGCCCCATGAAAGAATAGCGAAACAGCTTGATGAGCACTTGCAAGAAGGCGCAATACCCAGCTGGATGACAACAGAAAGCATTGTTATGTGCCAAGGATCCTGAAAAGGGAAATTCTGCATCCAACTTTCGACCAATAACGTGTCCTCCGTTAATGTGGAAACTAATGTCAGGTGCTTTGGTCGGTGAACTGTATAGATACTTAGAGAAAAGTGGGCTGCTACCTATTGAACAAAAAGGGTACCGAAAGAGGACCTGGGGAGGGAAGGATCAACTCTTAATCGATAATCTAATTATCAGAAACAGCAAGAGAGAGAAGACACACAAATCTGAGCATGGCGTGGGTTGACTATCGAAAAACATACGATATGATACCACGCTCCTGGATAATATGAACAATGGAAAGGTATGGAATAGCAGAAAATACGCGAAGCCTTATATAGAACAGTATGAAATGGTGGAGAACGGAAATGACAGCAGGGAATCAAGTATTAGGAGAGGTTAAAATCAAGAGAGGAATCTTTCAGAGGGTCAGTGTGTCCCCACTGCTCTTTATGCTGAGAATGATCCCCTTGAGTGTAACACAACAGAAAACAAAATTGGAGTATGACCTGGGAAGTGGTAAGAGAAAACTCAGCCACGTGCTATTCACCAAAAGTGAGGCAGAACTGGACAGCCTAGTGCAGTCTGTGCAGATTTTCTCCAGTGATATTAAGTTGGAGTTTAGGCTCTCAAAATGTGCTGCCAAGTGGTGCAATGATTGAAGGCAAAGTCAATCCAGCTATAGATACCTGGGAATACTTGAGGCAGATGGAATTAAACACAATGACATGAAGGAAAAGGCAAAAAGAGAGTACCTACGGCGACTGAGAAAAATACTGGCTTCAAAGCTGAATGCCAGAAACATAATTTTGGCAATAAACTCTCGCGCAGTCGTAGTAATTCGTTATGGCGCTGGACTCCTGAAGTGGAGAGAGGAGAAGCTAAAAGAGAGGGACAGGAATTCAAGAAATCTCCTAACGATGCATGGAGCCCATCATCCACATACAGACACTTATCGCCTATACATGAAGAGAGCAAATGGAAGAAGGGGACTGATAAGTGTGAAAGACTGCGTACGTATCGAACTCGAGGGCTTAATGAGATACCTAACGTGGGTGTATTGAAAGCACTGGTAGTGAACAGCTGACACTATAGTACATCTCCAGCGTTAGAAGCTGTGCAAAAACAATAAAATAATAATAATGATAATAATAATAATAATAATAATAATAATAATAATAATAATGATGATGATGATGATGATGATGATGATGATGATGATGATGATGATGATGATGATGATAATAATAATAATAATAATAATAATAATAAGAAGAAGAAGAAGAAGAAGAAGAAGAAGAAGAAGAAGAAGAAGAAGAAGAAGAAGAAGAAGAAGAAGAAGAAGAAGAAGAAGAAGAAGAAGAAAAAGAAGAAGAAGAATCCTTTCAACTATAGGCACAAGGCCTGGAATTTTGGGGGCGGGGATAGTCGTTTAAATGGAAGCCATTACTCAGATGGTAATTATTTTATCGGCTCCGAAATGATGGAAGGCAAAGCCGTCCTCAGCGAAATTTGAACTCAAAAACGTAAAGACGGGCGAAATGCTGCTAAGCATTTTTCCCGGCGTGCTAATGATTCAGCCATACATCGCCTTATAATAATAATAATAATAATAATAATAATAATAATAATAATAATAATAATAATAATAATAATAATAATAATAAACAGAAGCTCCACAACGAATAACAAAGATGATGGACGTACACGAGCGAGCTCCCTGCGAGGAAGAATTAAATCTGTGATTATCGGCAAACAGGACTTAAGAAACCGCAAAACTATGACCAAAAAGATATTTCAGGACGCCGAAATATTTCTCCTATATATCAAAAAGAGTTGCTATCAGGTACGTTGTCATAGCATGGCACGTATGTAAAAATATAAACAACATGTGCAGATGTGATATACCTACAGAAGAATTTAAACAACAAATATGCTCGGTTATAAAACTACGAAAGTAAATAGAAGAGAATTTCAATCTGTGAGTCTCAGACGATCACGATACGTAAGTAACCTTAGCACACGCCCAGAGACGGTGTTCTACCAAAAAGTTAACACTGAACGGACAGACTCTTCTCTTAATGTCACTGCCCAAGCCAAAAACAAAACCAGGAGAGAACGGTGACAAATAACAACTTCATTGAAGTGCCATATGCATTCTACACTGCAAAACTATATCCAAAACAGACAAGAATAATTAAAGAAACAGATCAAATATGGAGAAGAAGAAATATTGATAGAAAGGAAAAAGTCTCGGAAAATACTTCTGTGAATATCCGGCGTTATATCCTGTGAGATGGAAAAGTGCCCCAAACCGAAATAGACAAACTAATAGAAAAAATACACATTGAAAATTAAACGAAACATTTCACAACTCAAAACGATGGGCTGCAATCAAACAAAAATAGTATATTAAGACATTATATCTCCGAAAATGCATGACCCCACAAAAGAAAGAAAGGAACACAACACAGGCAAAAATACATAAATAAAAGGTTAAACAAAAGTAAAATCTCTATACCGCTACCCAAACCAGAAAAAAAATAATACAACACAACAAATCACACAGAAACAGGCAAATACTGAAACACAAAACAACAACAAACAAAATAACACATACCATAACAGACAGGTTACAACCGAGGATGGGGAAGGACCGATTGAAGAAATAACAAAAATAGAAGAAATAAACATCACAAAGCCGATAAATATGAATCAGCATAAACGGCTCCCTTGACTACAAAAGAATAAACAGGTCTATGAAAGGATAAATAGTTACGACAGAGCTCTACAAGAAATAATGACCACATCAAAAGATACACTAGATATCAATAAACTAAATGACTTGATCTACTCAACAGCTATAGTGATATCCAGGAAAACTGGACTTGACCCATACGAAGATAAAAAAAAGAACAGCCAAATCTGAAACCCCAAACTGAAAGCAGAGCATAATAAATAAAATTAAGAAGCAAAAGACTTAGCGCTACTTTGTGAATTAGGGAAACAGGGATCAAATATGAAAAATAAAATAAGACCCATATAACAAAAACTTGCCGTATATAACGGTAGGAAAAACGGGGACGCTTCTTTCAAGAAAATAAAGAATTTAAAATAAACACGAGATTTTACAGAAAGTTAAAGAAGAATGCTATATCAATAGATGATGTGCCAACAACATCAGCGATTTAGTCATAATGGGAAGGAATATGAAGCAAACATGAAAAACACAAAAATGCTCAATGGATAAATAGTGAAAAAGAAAGGAAGAACAAAAGAGCACCATAGATATGGCCCACCATCACAGGTCAAGAGATCACAGACACACTGAAGAGTACCAGCAACTGGAAAACCCCCAAAATAGACAAGGTCTCCAACTTCTGGTTGGAACACCTCACCTACATTGCGGTGGCATCTAATTTATTAATAAGCAAGCCAGAATCAACACCAAACTAGATGCTGGAAGGACAAACCACCCTAATTCCCCAAAACAAGGACACCGAACAACTAAAAAATCATTGGCTATCAACATCCAACAAAACGTTCAAGTCAATCATCTATAACCGGCTTGTGATACCCCTGGAAAACAATCAAGAGAACAAAAGAGGTACCGGAGAGGGATGTATGGTTGTAAGAAGCAACTTTTGGCAAACCGAGACATTATAGAGGACTGTAAGAGGATGAAAACAAACCTGAACATGACTTGGATTAATTACCAGAACTCGTTCGACAGTGTTCCACGATCTTGGATATTGGAATCTCCTCACTCAAATAAAGAAGCTCCAACACTACTAAAATATATCAAACATGCAATGACAATCTGGAAAACCAGTATAGCATTGAAAAAGGAATTACAAGTCATTAAAATCTGCCCTATAGCTTTTCTCCGACCCTGCTAACAAACTTGATAAATGAAACCACCATGAGTTATAGATGCTATGGAGAAAAAATAAACTATCTCCTGTAAATAGATGACTTAAAACTCTTCACTAAAAATACCATGGATCAGAGAAACCTTCCAAAAATTGTCTATACTTATAAGGACATCGGACAAATGTGCCAAAGTGACACTGACCAACGAGATCCAAATAGTGACAAACCTATCACTGTTGCAAAAAACATCAACCAAAAAGCAAAAGAAGGGTTGCATGAATAATATCGAAGACAACTGGAAACGCAAACTCCTGCATGAGAAATACCCTAACTGCCTCCCCAAGTCAGATATTGATCAAAATCTAAAACTAATGGCTACAAGTGACAGGTCTAAAAGGGGAAACCGATGGTTTTGTTATTGCAGTGGAAGACCAGAGCTTACCTACCAGAAACTATCATGCAAACGTCCGTAAAGATGGATCACGTGCAGAAATTCGCGGAAAATTCACAGACAGGCGTAGGAGTGACTGTGTGGTAAGTAGCTTGCTTACCAGCCATATGGTTCCGGGTTCAGTCCCACTGCGTGGCACCTTGGGCGTCTTCTACTATAGCCTCGGGCCGACCAAATCCTTGTGAGTGGATTTGGTAGACGGAAACTAAAAGAAGCCCGTCGTATATATGTATATATATATGTGTGTGTATATGTTTGTGTGTCTGTGCATCTCCCCCCCAACATCGCTTGACAACCGATGCTGGTGTGTTTACGTCCCCGTAACTTAGCGGTTCGGCAAAATCGCCCGATAGAATAAGTACTAGGCTTCCAAAGAATAAGTCCTGGGGTCGATTTGCTCGACTAAAAGGCGGTGCTCCAGCATGGCCACAGTCAAATGACTGAAACAAGTAAAAGAGTAAAGAGAGAGAGAGAGACAATTGGTCATGCTTTTTCTAGTTGCCCAGTACTCGCTGAAAAGGAATACCTCATAAGACGTGACAGACTAGGGCAGTAATTCACTGGAATGCTTGTAAATACTGCAAAATTAAATCTCATGATAAGTGGTACAGGCACCATCCAGAGGATGTCATAAATGGCGAGGACGTCACCATCCTTTGGAACTTCCCAATACAAACAGACAGAAAATTTGACTCCAGTCGACCAAACATTGTGATCAAGGACTATAACAGAGGAACTTGTTTGTTAATAGGTATGTCTCTCCTGCAAGATCAAAATGTCTCAAGGAAGGAATACGAAAAGCTTTCTCACTATAAAGATCTGCAAATTGAAATTTTTAAAAAATGTGTAAGCTTAGTACTATGATAATACCAGTAGTAATTGGTGCGTTGGGAATGATAAAGAAGGGAGCTAAGAAGTATATTAAGCAATTCCCTAGTAATTCCAGTCTCCCTGAACTGCAAAAGATAACCTTGATGGGTACAGCCCATATACTATGAAATGCACTCTCCATCTAAGATGGAATAATGTGGTGATAATTTTAGCATGCATAGCAAAACAAAAGTGCCCTTGCTACTCTTGGCCTCCGGAGGATGCCCTCAATTAAGGCAGCTGAAATAAAGTTATGATGAAAGGAAATCATAGATAATAATAATAATAATAATAATAATAATAATAATAATAATAATAATAATAATAATAATAATAATAATAATAACAACAACAGCAACAATAATAATAAGAATAATAATAATAATAACAACAGCAACAATAATAATAATAATAATAATAATAATAATAATAATAATAATAATAATAAAAATAATAATAATAACAACAACAACAACTATAATAATGATAATAATAATAATAATAATAATAATAATAATAATAATAATAATAAGGGATGTCAGAAACATCTAGATAAGATCCCAGGAGAACCATGTCTCAGAGAAATCCAAAAGATTGTATTGACAAGTACTGCTCACATCTTTAGAAAAACCCTATCGATTTAAATGTCTGTTTTGTATTACATGAAGATATTTTGCTATTTCCCCCCCCCCCCCATGCTTTTAGTCATTCTGTAACATCTCTTATCCTTAACTCGCCCCAGAACACTGAGTGCGTCTCGGCAAGACACTGTCACAAACATACAGATTAAAAGTAAATAATAATAATAATAATAATAATAATAATAATGATGATGATGATGATGATGATAGGAAAGCCTATGACATGATCCCACACGCATGGATAATTGAATGTTTGAATATTCAGTATAGCATACAACATAAGAGAATTAATTAGCTTTAGCATGAAGAAATGGAAAGTAGATCTCTACTCAAGTGACACACTCTTTGGGAATGTTAATATAAAAGAGGAATTTCCCAAACTGAGTTAAAAACCAGAAAAAAACCAGAAATTATCTGACTGACAGGAGAAAGCATTGCATGGTAGGTTCCCAAACATAGTTGCAGCAAATAGTAGCAGTGAGACATGGTTATAGTTGCAGAAAGGAATGCTGAAGAGGGAGACAGAGTGTTTGTTAGTAGCAACATAAGATCAAGCGTTAAGGACTAATTGGATAAAATCCAAGATAGACAAAAAGCAAGTAGTCTATGCAAATCAAAATAAGAAAGCGTTACTCATATATTAAGTGAAGGTAGCATACTTGCACAGAAAATATACAAGAAAAGACATGACAACCAGGTGATATTAATCCACTGGGAAATTTGTAGAGAGCTAAGATTTGAACATGAACTTAGTAAAGTACTAGAAAGTGAGAAAGATGATGTTGTGGGACTTTAACATTCAGACTGGCAGAGTAATAGAAACTAGGTCTGATTTAGTAGTAGTAGTAGTAGTAGTAGTAGTAGTAGTAGTAGTAGTAGTAGTAGTAGTAGTAATAGTAGTAGTAGTAGTAGTAGTGGTAGTAGTAGTAGTAGTAGTAGTAGTAGTAGATAAAGAGAATAGAAAGTGCCAGATAATTGACTTTACAGTCCCAAATATTGAAAAAATTAATATGAGAAGTATAGAAAAAATAGTAAAGTACCAGGACCTAGCTATTGAATTACAGAGACCATAGAAAGTGCAGGTAAAATGTGTCTCAGTATTTATAGGTGTATTGAGAACTATCCCTAAAGATCTGAACAGATGGATAGAGGAAATATGCACAAAACCCAGTTTAATAGAGCTGCAGAAGACAGTGTTATTAGGGACATCTAGGATACTTAGGAGGGTTCTTGGCATCTAAGGCTACTTGTAGCCCGATGTTAGAATTCTTTTCTTTTTCGACAGTCTAATCTGTTGAGTGTATATGAATAATAATCTTTTCTACTAAAGGCACAAGGTCTGAAATTTTGGGGGAGGGGACTAGTCGATTACATCGACCCCAGTACTCCACTGGTTCTTAGTTTATCGACCCACCACCACCACCACCACCGAAAGGATGAAAGGCAGCGTCGACCTCGCTGGAATTTGAACACAGAACGTTGCGATGGGCAAAAAACCGCTAAGCATTTCGTCCAGCGTGCTAATGATTCAGCCAGCTCGCCGTCTTCATAATAATAATGATTATGACAGCGCAAACCTCCGCCAAGGCAACACTAACGTCCTCTCAACGATTAGCCAGAGATAAGTTTTACAATGAGAATATCTGAAATAAACTCGACTGCTCTCACAAACGATAATACTAAAAAGGAAACTCCCAATGGCGGGAGCGCTTTAAAAGGCTACTCGTGGGAAACCCACAAAATCTACGGGTTGCCTGACCAACAGGGCAAGAACCCTCTCTTTTACCTTTACTTTTTTTCTTTTTCTTTTGACAGGTGCAATAATAATGATAATAATATTGATGATGAAGATGATGATGATGATTATGATGATGATAACGATGATGATGACAATGACGGTGATACTTTCCTCGAACTAAATATGAGAAAATTCCTTATGAAATGGAAATGTTTTTGCTTGACTGGAGCCAAGATTATTAACTTTCATATTTGACCTCTGTCCAAGACGTAACGCTCTGTGACCCGACTCGCATTTATTCTTTAGTATTTTCTATTATATCCGTCCCTTATTCTTGTCTCCTCTACTTCTTAATTGTCTCTTTCTAGCACTTCTCTCACCCTCATCTCTCTCTTCCTCTCCCTCCTCTCTCACTATCTCTATCTATGTATCTATCTGTCTATCTATCTACCTATCTGTATCTCGTTTTCTCATTACTTCTTGTCTAAAGGGACACATTTGCAATTGTTAGACTTCATCTTTTCTTTAAAAACCAATTAATTCCCAATTTTAAGCTGTGTTATTTCTGCACGTTTTGTCAAGGACACGACCTCATGAATAAGATGCAAAAATGGAACCCCTAAACTGTTACGAACCCAGAACACTGAAAGACAAATCGAAATTGTTGTGAGATATTTCGTTCCACACTACAATATCTGCTCATGCACAGACTCCTCCTCCTCGTTCTCTCTCTTTCCCTCCTCTCTCCCTCTCCCTCCCTCCCCCTCTCTCTCTCAGTCTATCAATAAATATCAAAAAATGACAAAATAGTTTTATAGCATGAAAAAAGTGAAGCCATCGACACATTCCACATATAAATACATTAGCTTAGAAATTAGGATAATTGGAAGCATCTCAACTGGTCGTCATTCATGAAAGGAGTGTGTATGTAGGATGGATAAGATAATGATGTTATAATAGAAGAAACGATGTAAAAGACGGAAAGAGGTAAGGCAGGAAA
>NC_142934.1:56714479-56719479 GCF_046866305.1 Octopus bimaculoides | reverse complement strand
TGATGGTGCTGGTGCTGGTGGCGGTAGTAATGACGATGCTGTAGCTATCGCTATGAGGTGTGGTAAAGGCACGTCGTTAACATCGTTGCTGTTATTAAGGATTCGCCACGTACATTCATTGTTATAGCTGCTGTTTAACCCTAGGACAGCCCTAATCTTGCAGACCAATGATTAAAAGACATTTCACCCTAGATCATGCTTTATTTTATTCTTATAGAGCATACACGTACGCCGCCAACAAACGTGGTCTTCTATATAAAAGCCGGAATAATGAGATTTGAGGGAGATTTTATGGCTATTTTTAACAGGTGGAGCGGTCTCGTAGATGCACTTACAGCGATCGCTTTAATATCGAGGCTGATGTTGTTGCTGTTGTTATTGTTACTGGTGCGATTGAATGGTGTACAATCGATGATGTTGATGATATTGCACATGTCGATGCTATTGTTGTTGTTAATTCTTTTGTTCTGTTGCTATTGTTGAAATTGTAGCAGCAGCAGCAGCGGCAGTAGTAGTAGTAGCAGTAGTAGTAGTAGTAGTAGTAGTAGTAGTAGTAGTAGTAGTGGTGGTGGTGGTGGTGGTGGTAGTAGTAGTAGTAGTAGTAGTAGTAATAGTAGTAGTAGTAGTTTTCTTGTTGCTGTTGTAAGTAGATTTTGATGTAATCAACGGAAGTGTTTTCTCAATTATGAATAATTTACTCAAAATTTTGGCTATAAATTACACCTTTGAAAGGAGAAAGAGAGAAAGAAAGAGAAAGTGATAATTAATAATAACAGTGATAATGATTATAATGGCGGTGATGGTGATAACGATGATCGTCATCATCATCAACATCATCGTTATCGTGGTGGTGGTGGTGGGGGGGGGTTATGGTAGTGGTGATGTTGATGATGCTGATGACAACAACGATAATAATAATGGTAATAATAATGATAATAATAGTGATAATGATAATGCCACAGGGGCATAGATGAGAGGGACATCACAAGGATAGTCAACAATTTGTGTGGGGATTTAAACAAAGGACGAAGAGAAAGAAAAGGAAAAGACGGTGAAATGCGATAGAAGTATACATGGTATACAAAGTATGTGATAGCATGAATGAAGCAGTCTTCCTGGTGGAGAAGAATCTCCAACTGAGGCCAATCAAACAACCGCACAAATCCAGGATTACCCTGCCTACTTGATTGCTGACATTAAAGTGAAATAATGAGCCAGAATTGTCTTAGAAAGACATAGGTATGTTTTCATTATTCAATTGATCATTAATCTCGGATGAGTAGATTCAGATAGATATAGTGTAAATTTTCATCCAAGTATCAAAGTTATCTGCAAATAGGGAACTTTTAAACAACATAACCTGTTATTACAATGAGGGTCTCAATAGAAACGGCTATAAAAAGAACATTACTTATATAACAAACTCAAAGTCCTAAAAACACACTAGGTTTTCACATTGTGAATGTGCGGATAAAACAGCATGTATATATTCTCCACTTAGATACTCAAAAGCATCCTCTTGGGATTTAGTCAGCACTAAATTCCAAACTTTAGACACAGAAACTTATATCTTTGTTACAAGAAATTCTAGTAGCAATAACAGCGCCTACACACACAGCAGCACAAACGCTAAGACAAAAAATAGAAATACAGAAGTAACTTGGCATAATCTTCCACATAATATCCAGGTTAAAATTTGTCTACCCCAAATATTCTTCTCTCTTCTAAAAATCAACTTACCATCACATCACAAATATTATCAAATATTTAATAACTATAACGTTGAACTATCTTACTCTGGAACCTCAAACTTGCAAATGCCATTGTTGTGACTCATACGTTTAAACTAAATAATACTAAACTATTTAAGCATGTTTATCCCCCGATACATTATATGTCACTAAATACCACTGATCCTGACCTCATCCCCAGTGTCACACTTCTCCTGAAGATTCCGATTCCTATAACATTGTCATCAACAGAATCCAACTAACTTTAGCCAGTCTACCGGTGGCTCAGACAGCAATAATTCTCTGGCATCTCCCACAAATACTCCTCTAGTACTGTTATGACCTCATCTACACAATTCATATTTTTTCCGTCTAAATGATTTTGAAGACTGCCGAATAAATGATAATCTGATGGGGGCAATGTCCGGCGAATATGATGGGTGGGACATTGTTTCCCATTCAAACTGCTCCCGCCTTTGGAATGTTATCCTCATTGTATGTGGCCGAGCATTATCCTGATGGAAGAACACTTTTCGTCTTAAAACCAAAGATGGTGGTCTTTCTTCTAGCGCTAACTTAAGAGGCTCAAGTTGCTCGCAGTAGATCACCTTTGTTATCGTTTGATTTGGCTTTAAAAGTGCAAAGTGGACTAAACCTTTTATATCCCATCAAACAGATAACAACACCTTACGTGGGGGAAGGCCTCCTTTAGCTTGGGATGCCGGTGTTTCTCCTTTTTCTACTCACTGTTTACGGCACTTGACATTTTTATAGAGAATCCATATCTCCTCACCAGTCACTATTCGGTCAAAAGACGTGACAGCAGAGAAGAGCACACATTCACTCTCTGTTGCGATTAGACTCGACAAGTTTGTGAGGAACACACTGACCCAAAATGCTGACTTTTCCGATGGCACGCAGGTGTAAATGAATGGTTGAATGACCAAATACAAGCTTCTCTGCTGCTAGTTCCTCAACAGTTACGATGGGATTTTGCTCCACCAGGCTTTGCAGGACGTCCTCGTCGAGCTCTACAGACCTTCCATGACGAGGTTCGTCTTCTAGGCTGTAGCTTCCGGCTTGGAATTTCTGGAACCACCATTGACACTGGCTTACGCTTAATGTCCAATCCCTATATATTGCACTAATATTCCTTGCACTTTCCGTTGTGTTGTTGCCTTTATTGAACTCATAAAGCAAATTATGCCGAATATGCTCCTTCGTTACTTGAAAACATAACTGTTAAAATTTTCAAAACTTGCATTAAGAATAAGTACAAAGTAAAATTACTACCTGCTTTTATAGCAAGTTCATGCAGGTAGTTTATCCCGTCCTCTGACTTTTAGTTCATGTAACTGAAAAAACCGCATTATTTATGGGATGACCCAATATATATATATATATATATATATATATATATATATATATATATATATATATATATATATATATATATATATATATATATATATATATATATATATATATAAGAATTTAAGGATTGGAGAAAACGCATGTTATAATTGCATACTTTATTCCTACATATGTTTCAAAGGATTACAACCTGTGTGATCCATAGGGATCTTTGATATTAAAATTGTAGCCTTCTCATCAGGGAAAGCATGGGAATCATCTTAAACGTAAGACATTATGACCGATTATGAAAACAATAGATGGATAAGTTTATAACCAGATTCATTTGAAAAAAACCGTTAGAGAGTTGGACGCTGCCGGATAGTGGGCTGGACAACACATACCAATCAATGTGTGAGAGCGTACATGCATACATAAATACACATACACAAACACACACATATACATGCATACTGATACACACACACATATACATATATATGTATATACACATACATACATATGTGCACTTGTATATACATATGTATATATATATATATACACACACACACACGTAATGTGGACGTATGAGTGTATATATATATATATATATATATATATATATATATATATATATATATATACACTCATACGTCCACATTTATACATATGCACATACGTACCCACGCATCCACTTTAGTTAACAAATTAAAACTTAGTTTATGGTCTAATTCTTTGCAGGTAGTTGACTGGTTTCGAAATATTAACAACAAAAACAATGCCAAATTTATCCAATTTGACATTTCTAATTGCTATCCCTCAATTAACCCCATTATTTTAAATAAAGCACTTTGGTTTGCTCACAAGAAGGCGGGTATGCCTAGAGACGAGTTTAAAGTCATTAAAGCAGCTAGAAATTCCATAATTAAGTTTAATAAAAAAACTATGGCTACGTAAGGACACACCAGAAGGATTCGACGTCCCGATGGGAAGTTCCGATTCAGTTCAAATTGCTGACTAAATTTGCACATTCATTCTATACGAATTAGAAGACCAATTCCCAAATGTTAAGGGTGGTCTATACAGAGACGACTGTCTATTATACTTAGAGAACACCACAAATCAAAAAATACAAAAAGTTAAAAATAAATTAGCTAGGTTTTTTAGAAGAATGGGCTTTGGTATAGTATTTGAAGATGAAACATCTATAGCTAACTTCTTGGACGTCACTTTAGATCTACACACTAAAACATTTTTCCCGTATCATAAACCCTCCACTAACCTAAAATATATCAGCAAATCCAGCAATCATCCAAACTCAGTAACGAGAAATTTGGTCAAAAATATTTCTCTTAGACTATCCAATCTTTCTACGAACGAATGCATTTTCAATAAGGAAGCTGAATTTTACAACTTAGCTTTATCAAAAGCAGGTTACAGAGAAAATGTTAATTATATAGATTCTAATTATGAAACAGATATGAGTAATAATAATATTAATAATAATATTCTTAATAGCAATAATTATAATGATAAAGCTTTTAATTTAAATAATAACAATAAATACGAAGATAACCACAACCATAAATTACCTAACGATAGCAACAAGATTAACATCCTTTCACGAAATAAGGGAAATAAAAGTCAAATAAAACATTGTCTCAATGATAACAATAAACGAAGACTATTTATAAACAATACTGGAAAACATTCTAAACCAGAAACTAATAAATATGTCTGGGTAGTTCTTCCTTACAGTAAAAATGTAAAAACAAACTTGGTATCCCAGTTCCAAAACGCTATAAATAAGAACTTTCCTAAACACTCTCATTACTCCCAAGTCATAAATACACACAAGGTTAGATTCGGTTTCTCTAACATGAAGAACATTTCACAGATAATATCTGCACACAATAT
>NC_142934.1:56704479-56706979 GCF_046866305.1 Octopus bimaculoides | reverse complement strand
TATACGTATACATACATGCACACACATACACACACATACATACATATATATATATATATATATATATATATATATATATATATATATATATATATATATATATATATATATATATATATATATATATATATATATACATATACATATACATATACATTTACATTTACACATAATGATTTTATAGCCATGCCAACCGCCTTTGATATAGAAATGAGGCGGAATTGAAAAACAAGTATTATTTCAAACTAAACATATCTATTGTTTCGAAGAATTTTGTTATCATCTCATCGGCCAGAAAAGATTCGTTCGGGTGGACAGCCTTATATCGAGGCAGTTAGCTGGCAGTTCGTTTGCCATACATGCCCGATTGTAAAATGGCGTCGTCCAAATTTTCTTTACAGACACGTGCACACACGCGCGCGCAAACACATATACACACATGGTTGTCAAGGTAGGGAGTTTATTCATATTGGTGACGGTGCGCTTGGGAAGGATAAAACTAACTTCTACTAATGTAACATGTTAGCAGACCCTTAACTAACGAACAGTCGAAAGTGTTTAGCATCTGAAATGAGAACGTATGTTGCCTTCCCGATTCAGTATAAAACCAAACTTTTTTCTATCAATAATATTGTGTATGGTATCTTCTTACGACGTAGCATTTTACTCTTCTTACCACGTAATAGAATAATTCTTGTATCTTTTTCGTTTCGAGAAAAGTTTGAATTTTGCAAAATTATGTACATAGATGTTGAACTGAAATGAAATGAAATCGATTTATAATCAGAGATGATGCAGTTGTACCCTTTGCCACTCACATCTCGAACGACCACGCTACCATTCCCGTGGCGGTTGGATACATATGCGATTTTAAATTCTCCGGTTTTCCTTCTCCGTTCTTTTCTTCCTATCTTTATCCTGAATTTTAGAGGAAGAGTGTATACTCGAAAAATTAAAAACATTTCTTTCTTTTTTATCCCATTTCCTGTGCGTCAAACTAATACCACCTCCGTGTTTATTTTTCACCTCGTCTTTGTATTGTATTTTTCGTCACATAATCAGAGATGCTTTTCTACCACAAGATGTACGAGTTTGGTACAATTTAAACGTTTTTCAGTGTGAAAGTTCATTTGAAACCGTGTGGTTCTGTTTTGTAAATACCAAGTAACATTGATTTTGAAACAATTGTTCTACCATGTAGCCAAGTCACATAACCGATCAACAGCTAATGGGTATTTATAGACAGACGTATTGACATAAATTTACTAATTTTTCCGTGAGTTGTACCTATGAGATAAATCAATGTCGAAAGCGCGTCTGTACATGATAAAAGAAAATAATGTTTAATTTCATAACGATTTTTACCTCCATTCTATACTTACCATGAAGATTCCTACAAATAATGGGAGAAAAAGAAGAATGAATAAATGTTCGTGTATACTGAAGAGAACATTAAATTTTAACTAGCACCGAGCTTTCCACTTACTCTTTAAAGCAATGATTCTATCTTAAGAAAAACAAAAGAAAACTATTCTACTAAATATATTACACTTGAGTGTATGTGGGCATACATATGTATTCATACACATAAAGACACACATTTCACATACACACATGCATACATATACAAATGCATATATATATATATATATATATATATATATATATATATATATATATATCAAAAGGATCAGAGGTCTTTCCAGAGCTGCAGTCTTATTAGGCTGGTTTCCTGGATTCAGTGGCGTATATATTGTGAGTATAACAATTAAAGATGTAGTCGAGAAAAAGTTATATGACATGGAGGATGGAATGTCATCTGAATTTTGGAAAAGAGTTACCCGTATCATGATGATTGGTACCAAATGTCAAAATTCCAGCGTCGTGACTACTGCTCAGTGCTCTGTGAACACTGTAAAGGTTGTAATACGTAACATGGACAACTACAACGGAAATTCCGAAACTGCAGCGAGCAAGAAGAGACACGGCAGGCGTTCTGACTTCGTCCGCACGCTGGAGTTTATCCAACATCTTTGAACATGGCCATACGCTTAATTTAGAAGACTGTGAAACTGGTGGTGAATGTGGTCAATCCCTGGGTGGAGAGCGTTGCAGCCGGATGGCCACAAAAATGTGGCTGAAGGACTCGGTTTTCCGCCATGCATTCAGAAAGAGACAGAACTGGTTGTCGGAGAATTTCTACGATTTCAGCACCACCACTTCCCATCAGTTTCTGGCCTCTAATTCCCCCGGTTTACTCCCATAGATCACTAGGTCTGAGGCACGGTTGGGAAAGACATCAAGCACTTTCCTTGCCTCACCATGCCCAAGCTAGTGATGGCGTTGATGGAAGCGTAAGGCGCGTACTTTGAATAAACTGTTATGTACCAGCCATATTGTAGTTGACATCTTTTGAATTTTTAGAAAATATTTAAATTTTTGGATGGGATATTGTGCTTTCTTTTCCTTTTAGGCAAACTGTCAAATTTAGCCGGAACAC
>NC_142934.1:56696979-56701979 GCF_046866305.1 Octopus bimaculoides | reverse complement strand
ACATATATATACATATATATATATATATATATATATATATATATATATATAGTTTTATATATATATATATATATATATATATATATATATATATATATATATATATTTATATATACTTACGTGTGTGTGTGTGTGTGTGTGTGTGTGTGTGTGTGTGTGTGTGTGTGTGTGTGTGTGTGTGTGTGTGTGTGTGTAAAATACAAAATGGGACAAAGACGCAAAACATCCAGATAGACGATACAAAGAAAACAAGGACGGGTCATTCGGAGTTTTCTTTCCTCACTCGAGTTCCAGATTATCTGTGCAATTTCGGCTGGTTATACTCGAGATTGCTCCAATCTGGCCAGCCCCAAGGAAAAACTACGCTAAGTGTATTAGATTCCTTGGAAGAAAGCGACGAATGTTTACGAAAACAAGGACGGAAAAAAATACGGAAAATATTACACAAATACAAATAACAGGACATAACAATAGGTGCCTTTCGACTAAGGACGAATTAGATAGATAGATAGATAGATAGATAGATAGATAGATAGATAGATAGATAGATAGATAGATAGATAGATAGATAGAGGAGGAGGAAGGGAAACAGTGAGATATGAGCTGTGATGCATGGAGAAAAATATAATGGAGTGGTTTCCGGCTTTTTTTCTTACTTGCCTTATCTTAGAGTGATTGAGTTTAGATTGATATAAGTTAACGAAACGATGATCTTCATTGCCTTCAAGTAGCAGACTTTACTACAACTAGTGACATTTACAGAAACGTTGACATAATACACATTCAAATTAAGCAGACTTCATCGTGGACATAGAACACTGCTGGCGAACAGAAACGAATCCGGACCGCTAAGATTTTGGCCAGAAGCTCGCATAACTTTCGAGCATCTTGATACATAAACATTGTTACATAATCAGGAATTCGCAAGTGAAGGAAAACTAGCAAAAGATAAAATGAAGATTTCGTAAACCTTAAACTCAATGCTTCGTGATTGCGCTTGAAAAAATATTATATTAAAAGCAAATGCTTAAAGTTGAATATGATTTTTCTTTGAGTAAATATCCTTAGGTCATTCTTTTCAGTGTATGAAATATTTTATAGATTTCTTAGATGCAAAATCTCAGGTTTTAGTAGATGTAATATAGCATTGCATAATATTTATGGCTTTCTCAAAGGGTAAGTGAAGTAAAAGACTCGAATTTATCTTTACTATCGGTATACCCTATTGTATGTGGCGCAGAAGAAAATGAAAATGAAAAACAAGAAATTATTCCATTTTATATCTTGCCTCTGTGAAAAATAAGATCCCTATTTATAGGTTTCCAACAGGCCAATCAATGCTCCACTGCATTTTACGGTGACGAGAAATATAACGATATCACTATATAACAACTATCACAACCAATGTTTTTCTTCAACACACCGATTTATTAACAATTTCTCTCCGATATGGACACAATAATATATATGACACATATACATACACATACACTCACACACACACATATACATACACACATGCATATATACATATACATATATAACATATATACTTACATACATAATATATATATATATATATATATATATATATATATATATACAATTAAACCTTGGGAGAGGCATTATGCCGGTAATAAACACACGCACTGGTTCAGTCCTTTATTAATTTATATAGTTTTTTGTTAAATTATTTCATTGCACTCTTGCAATCTCTTCAGTAACTTGTCTCTCCACTTCCATTTATTTTGAATATATGATCTGGCGTTGTTTTGGCGTTGTTTCGAAACTGTTTGGTATGAGCATGTGAGTGTGTGCAAGCTCGTATGTGTGCACGCTCATATGTGTGCACGCACTTATGTGTTCGTGCTTATATGTAAGTATGTGCGTCCATATGTGTGTTTGTAACAATTTCGTTTATATCAGATCAGATAGAGACTTTTTAATTAATTTATTTACGTTCATATTCCGCATCATATGTGTGAACAACACATGCAACCACGGGCAATTGTAAGGCCCTCATCTACGTGTATTTGGTGTTTAAAATTGGTTGCGTTTCAGTTATGAGGACCGACTCCTGTATTTGTCGCAAAGATGCGTCACCGGGGTGTCTAGACAGGATTTCTATGTTAATTCTGTCCAGTACACCACCATGTTGTTCTTTGGCATGCTGGTAGAGCACCGAGGTTTGTTTTTGATTATTATAGTCCCTCCAATGTTCGTTTACACGCTCAGCCAAACTTCTTGCCGTCTCACCTATGTATGTGGTGTTTCTGTTTTTACACTCACCATCCATACAGCTTATTTTGTAGACTACATTTCTGGCTTTGCAGTTGGCACCAGGACTATTTTTGCACACAATGCAACTCTCCTCAACACACCTTGTTCTTCTGAAGGGATATGTTTTACATATTATTGATCTAATTGATCTCCCTGGTTTTTCTATAACATTTATCCTCAACTTGGTACTTTTGAGGATTTTTCGAAATCTGCGGGCCAGTTCTCCGTGTGGCGTGGCGTCCACAAACATTACTCCCTGGAACTTGTCGGTATTGTACCACGTGGTCTTTTTGTTTGTTTTGTTACTAATCCTTTGTAGTCTATTCCACTGTTTGTTACGGTATCTAGGTTGTGTTCCATTTGTATCTTTGACAACAATCTCCTCAAATTTCTTGTTAGCTCCTCTGTATACCCGGATTCTATCTTTCTGGCTGTATCCCGAAAATTGCATGCGATGCATGAAGTCTTGAATATGTTTTTGCCCCTCCCATGGACCGCACAGGGGGGATATGTTTTTCATTATTCTAACCAAATCGGCTACTAATATATTGATTTTCACAGTGTGTGATAGAGCCGAATTCTTATGGATAACATACTTTGAAGATATAGGTTTCATATAATGTGAGTGGATGATTTGAACTTTGTCATTAATTGTTTCTAGCCAAAGTTCTGTGTCAAGTACTGGGAGTCTCATGTTTAGGTGTCTTGTTGGGTAATCTATTGTTACTTTGATGCTCTGGTGTATTGTATTAGCTATATTCTGGATGTTTTCCATCACGATCTTCTCGTTCTCTTCAGTCTGAATGTTTGATGGTGTTTTGACTACGATGTTAATGTCATCCACATATCTCCCGTATAGTTTGAGTGTTATTGAGTGTTCTTCGAGAGTTGTTTTCAGCTTTTTGTCCCACCAGGTCATGAATAGGCTTGCCACGTCTCCGGCCACACTGACACCAATAGCCGCTCCCTGGACCTGCATGTATAGTTTTTCATTGAATTTAACTATATGGTTCTGCAGGGTGGTCTTCAGACTTGCACCTACAGCATGTGCAACCATTTTTCGTGTTTGGATATTATCCTCTGGGTCGTGGGTGGGTGTATTCCATCCCTTCCAACGCTCTGCGGTGGTTTTTCTAGCAGCTGATGTGATCGTATGTGGTCTACCTCGTCCTGACCTGGTGGGGCAGAATCTAGTTAGGTCGTGGTGATCTAAGTATTCATTATTATAAACGAGCTTTAGGAGGAGGCCTAGTTCCCTCGTGTTCACTTCACGGAAGGTTACTTCACTTACCGAAATAATTTCAACACATCTCTCTACGGCAAAGTCAATGTCAATGGATGGATAGAGAGATACTACATCCATACTGCCTATAATACAATCTGTCAGGTCATGGGAGCAGTTACATTCATTGACTCTATCCCTTCAGAAGAACAAGGTGTGTTGAGGAGAGTTGCATTGTGTGCAAAAATAGTCCTGGTGCCAACTGCAAAGCCAGAAATGTAGTCTACAAAATAAGCTGTATGGATGGTGAGTGTAAAAACAGAAACACCTCACACTGTGAAAATCAATATATTAGTAGCCGATTTGGTTAGAATAATGAAAAACATATCCCCCCTGTGCGGTCCATGGGAGGGGCAAAAACATATTCAAGACTTCATGCATCGCATGCAATTTTCGGGATACAGCCAGAAAGATAGAATCCGGGTATACAGAGGAGCTAACAAGAAATTTGAGGAGATTGTTGTCAAAGATACAAATGGAACACAACCTAGATACCGTAACAAACAGTGGAATAGACTACAAAGGATTAGTAACAAAACAAACAAAAGGACCACGTGGTACAATACCGACAAGTTCCAGGGAGTAATGTTTGTGGACGCCACGCCACACGGAGAACTGGCCCGCAGATTTCGAAAAATCCTCAAAAGTACCAAGTTGAGGATAAATGTTATAGAAAAACCAGGGAGATCAATTAGATCAATAATATGTAAAACATATCCCTTCAGAAGAACAAGGTGTGTTGAGGAGAGTTGCATTGTGTGCAAAAATAGTCCTGGTGCCAACTGCAAAGCCAGAAATGTAGTCTACAAAATAAGCTGTATGGATGGTGAGTGTAAAAACAGAAACACCACATACATAGGTGAGACGGCAAGAAGTTTGGCTGAGCGTGTAAACGAACATTGGAGGGACTATAATAATCAAAAACAAACCTCGGTGCTCTACCAGCATGCCAAAGAACAACATGGTGGTGTACTGGACAGAATTAACATAGAAATCCTGTCTAGACACCCCGGTGACGCATCTTTGCGACAAATACAGGAGTCGGTCCTCATAACTGAAACGCAACCAATTTTAAACACCAAATACACGTAGATGAGGGCCTTACAATTGCCCGTGGTTGCATGTGTTGTTCACACATATGATGCGGAATATGAACGTAAATAAATTAATTAAAAAGTCTCTATCTGATCTGATATAAACGAAATTGTTACAAACACACATATGGACGCACATACTTACATATAAGCACGAACACATAAGTGCGTGCACACATATGAGCGTGCACACATACGAGCTTGCACACACTCACATGCTCATACCAAACAGTTTCGAAACAACGCCAAAACAACGCCAGATCATATATTCAAAATAAATGGAAGTGGAGAGACAAGTTACTGAAGAGATTGCAAGAGTGCAATGAAATAATTTAACAAAAAAC
>NC_142934.1:56649479-56691979 GCF_046866305.1 Octopus bimaculoides | reverse complement strand
TGGAGAGAGCCAAATAGTTGCTATGGTTACCTGTATATTTACTAACACTGCTTTTACAAAATTCAAATGGGTTTTATTTTACCGGATAAGAGAAGCAGGAGGTAGTGGTATTTATTAGGAGCATTGAAGCCGTAGTTAAATTTTTCACTTATAGACAGAAGGCCTTAGATTTTATGGGAGGGGGCCAGCCGATATCATCGACCCCGTAGTGCAACTAGTATTTATTTTATTGTCTCGAAAGGATGAAAGGCTAAGTCAGCCACGGCGGAACTTGAACATTTATGAGTGAGTCACCTAGGGAAATTAGACTGAGTTGTAATATGTGGAAGGACGTGACACTCAAGAGGAAAGTGTCAGATACCGCTCAAGTTTTTTTTTTTTTTTTTGTAGTATTGGTAGGGATGAGATTGAAACACAGCTGATGCTAAGGAACTGAAGGAACTGTTTATGTATGTATCACCATTTAGCTGGCGTGAATTGCTATAGACTGTAGTAAGCATTGCATACTAACTATGCAGTGGGTAGTTGCGATAAAACCTTGGTAAGATGAACGAATAGGTGAAGTAATGGATACTTTGGTAGTGATAGGATTTGAAGTTGAGAATAAAGTCAAAAATACTTAGAGTTTTTGCGTTTAGTCTAGAGATTATGTAATAGATGCAACTAACAGATCTAAAGAGTTGAGGATTGCGGAAAAATCGATTTCTTCACTGGTGGCACCAATATGTGTTAAGTGTGAGAACCAAAAAGAGTAGTGAGGTTTAGGCCAATGAGGACAATGAATTCAGCAAAGAATCGAATGAGATATATGTTCTCAATATAAGAAGAGGTATGGTCAAGTAGCTGGTGGTTAGGGGTTCGAAAACAGTAGAGTAAGCAGTTCTATTTAAAGGAATAGAGTGCTGTAGGAGATTTTGAGCCACAGTAAATGGATGTCTTTGACGCTATTTTCCAGATGATATAGATCAGGGGTTCTCAACCATTTTTTATCTATGGACCCTTTTATTAATATCTTATTCTGGTGGACCCCCATAGCCAAACTAGCTTTATAGAAACTTGTTTCAAAATTCTTATTTTGTTTTTCACGCATTAATTTGTATAGGTTGAACTATGTAAAACAGAGAAAGAAACCTAGCTGTTTCTTGCAATATATACCAATACATACACCTAAAGCAAAATTTTTAAAATACTGTTGTGGATCTCCAGTTTACTATTTTCTTGTGTGGATCCCGAAAAATCTTATATGGAGCCTCAGTAGCTATATGGAGCCTCAGTAGCTATATGGGCCCCGGTTGAGAACCGTTGATATAGATGAATGATAAGAAAAATGGGATCTACATGTAAACAAACACGACCGTCCATGTAAAGGTTGTGTATGGAAGTACTTAACGTTGGGGAGACGGATAAACAAATTATTTAAACAGAAGTTTTATCTTTCTGGAACCTAATACCTCCTGTTGACATTGACGAAGATTGATATTTTTCCAAGCAAAATTCAAAACACAAATTTCATTCCATCATTAAAATTGGATATAATGATAGGAACAACTACAGCAATTATCTTCATTGAAGAACTTCAACCTCGAATGCAAGTATTTAATCTGTTAAGAAATGAAGAAATGAACGAAGTCTTAATCTTCCCCAAAAAGTATTCTCTTTACACTATGTTCTATGATTTTTAATACAAAATTCTCCGAGAAAAATTTAACAAAGGAAAACAAGAATAAAATCATATAAGCCAATAGATAACATTTTTTCCTTCATTCCTGCCTAACATACACGTCTATTTTCATGAAACAGATACAAATAAAAGATAAACATTTTCAAAAAAATATTTCTGAAAGTTAAATTTGAAATTGAAACCCTACAGAGATGTTCTGATGCGAAAGAGATTTTGAAACGAATGTCTGTATATATAATGGAGAAATAAATCCATATCTGGATGATAACTTCAACTCTATTGACAATGTATAATGGGGATAAGAAGAAGACAATGAGCTTACGAACAAACAAAACGTTGATTAGAAACAACAGTTTCAGAGAATCACGAGCGGTTACACACATAGAGAGAGGGAGGGAGGGAGTGAGAGAGATGTTTTGATATTACAAGCATACATGTGTTGTGTGTGTGTGTGAGAGTGTGTGTGTGTGTGCGTGTGTGTGTGTGTGTGTGTGTGTGTGTGTGTTTGTGTGTGTGTGTGTGTGTGTGTAAAGTATTGGGATTTACCAACAGAAGAGAAATAGTAATATATATATATATATATAGAGAGAGAGAGAGAGAGACAGAGACAGACAGAGAGAGAGACAGACAGAGAGACAGAGAGAGAGACAGAGGGAGAGACAGAGAGACAGAGAGAGAGAGACACACAGAGAGAGACAGAGAGAGAGAGAGAGACAGAGAGAGAGACAGAGGGAGAGACAGAGAGAGAGAGAGAGACACACACAGAGAGAGACACACACAGAGAGAGACACAGAGAGAGAGAGAGACAGAGAGAGAGACAGAGACAGAGAGACAGAGAGACAGAGACAGAGACAGAGAGAGACAGAGAGACAGAGAGACAGAGAGACAGAGAGACAGAGAGACAGAGAGACAGAGAGACAGAGAGACAGAGAGGTGTTTATTCACATATAAATGAATATGCATATTTGTGTGGTTAAGAAGTTCAATTCGCAACAGCATGGTTTCGGATTCAAAGCCACTACACGACACTTTAGGTAGGAGCCTCCTTCTGTAGAAGTTTCATATTGATCAATAACACATGAGTGCAACTGTGCAGCATACCGCACCGTACTTATGTGTGTGTGTGTGTGTACACGAGGTGACACTGATCAGCAGTGATGTGTTAAAGTGCAAATTTGTTACCAGTTCAAATATGTTTGAGGCATATTCGAACCCGTAAGAAAGCCAATGACTGTATTTTGTCATGGGGAAAAATTCGACAAATAGATGTAAATACAGTGACACCTAATCAGCTCGGTGACACCTAATCAGAAATACGTGCAAGGTGCATGTATTTCGAAGTGTTAATCTCCTCTTCAGCCACTGTGGGGTGCTGCGTTACACCTTTTTGTTTGCAGCAAAAAATGTTCTGCATGACAAAATACAGTGAATGGCTTTCTAACAGGTTCGAATATACCTGAAGTATATTTGAACAGGTAACAGGCTTGCATTTATATACGTCACTGCTTACCGCTATCATCCCGTATTTTATCTACGGTAAACCGCTGAATAGCGCAACCAGTTACTGAACGATGACGGGAATATCATGAGGAACCTATCACTTGTATTAGTTTGCAGCTTTTCCCTTTTCCGGACTGTGTGACTAAAGATGAAATAACCACTCCGAAATGCATGCATTTCACAGTCTGGTGCTTTGAGCTGACTTGATGTATTTACATCTACAGTGAGAAATTTCTTCCATGACAAAATACAGTGAATAGCTTTCTTACGGGTTCAAAGATGCCCGAAGCATATTTGAACTCTGTGTGTGTGTGTGTGTGTATGTGTGTGTGTGTGTGTGTGTGTGTGTGTGTGTGTGTGTGTGTGTGTGTGTGTGTGTGTGTGTGTGTGTGTAATGTGCTTGAGGCATATTCGAACCTGTTCACTGCATTTTGTCATGGAGAAATATCCTGTATACAAATACGTATAAACACACCGAGTCAATCCGGTGAGCTCCCTACCAAGATCGATGGATGCGTGCGTTTCGGTGTGGTTATCCCCTTTCAGCATCGAACACTATATACATAGGATGGAGGCATGTCACTTAGAGGATCGGGTGTTGTACTCACGATCGCCAGATTGTGGGATCGATTATCGTACGGGGTTCGCGTTTTTCTTGAGGAAAACTTTTCATTTCACGTTACTCTGCGACCATCTCAACATCTGATGTCTGACACACTTGCGGTCTCTATAGGTTTTGTCGATTTAATGGAGTGGTTGAGTTTACGTAAACACAAGCATTTGATCACTATAAACAAATCATCTGTGTGGTTGTTCAGTAAGAATTTGCGGAAGCCTCGTCCGTCGTTAAACGACGGGAGAGTCCATTATATGTGTGTGCGTAGAGAGAGAGAGAGAGAGCGAGAGAGAGAGAGAGAGAGAAAGAGAGACAGAGACAGAGAGACAGAGACAGAGACAGAGACAGAGAGACAGAGAGAGACAGACAGAGAGAGAGAACATGGCTGTTCGACGTTACTACCATTTTTTTAACCCCAGGAAGAGCTTCTTCCAGTTGGTTATCGATTAAATCTGCATCTGCTATATATTGCAAGTAGGGAAGAGAATCCCTATCATCTAGTAGACGAAAGGACCACCAGACCGAACAGTTTCGGAGTATTTGTGCCCATCGTCAGTGGTGAATAGTCAGTCGCTAGAAATAGCAGGAATTCGATCCAGCTCGCAATATATAGAAAGCTAAGCGACCATCAGTCATTTATCTTGCAACAAGCAAAGTAGCTCGTTAGAAAATCTCTTTAAGTGTGTTCACCACTGACGATGGGCACAAATAGTCCTAAACCATTAGATCTGGTGATCCCGTCGTCTCCTAGAAGATGGTAGGGGTTCGTTACCCTACTTGAAACATATACCGGTGCAGAATACATCAATAACAAGCTGGAGGAGGTTCTTCCTGAGGTTAAAAATGGTAGTAACATCGAAGTCATATTAATGTGGCAATAAACATTACTACTCAGTATATTTACTACTTTCATTCCTTATCAAGATTTTCTAACTAGCTAATTTGCTTGTTCTGTATAATATGTATATGCGTATACATACATACATACATGCATACACACACACACGCACATACGCGCGCACACACACACACACACACACACACACACACACACACACACACACACACACACACATATATATATATATATATATATATATATATATATATATATATATATATATATTTGAAGTTAAGCAACAAAAATTCAATAGGTTATAGCAGTACGTACGTTTCGTACAAGCTCCATTTATTCATGTAGTGAGAACAATACAGAAAATACAATGAAAATGTACTCCTCAGTCTTGTCTGTGAAACAGCAGCATAGTCGAGATGTGTTTTCTTCTCTTATTCTTGTTTCTTGCAAACATCTTCAAAATGACTTTCTAAAATGAAATTCCTTTATGCAGCTGAGGAGTACATTTTCATTGTATTTTCTGTAGTGTTCTCACTACATGAATAAATGGAGCTTGTACGAAACGTACGTACTGCTATAACCTATTGAATTTTTGTTGCTTAACTTCAAATTTTATTCACCAAATCTCTTGATTTTGTTTTTGGTTTTTATCCTACCAAATTCTGGTGCCTCAAACATTTTAAGTACCACATTTAATCTTTTGATTAAATCTATATTATTATATATATATATATATAGGCAAGTTTGTTGTTCAAAATGCACCTGAATTTGGAAAACTTGCAATTGTTTGAAATATATTTATTTACATATATACCAAACTAGTTTCAACAATATTGTTGTCTATCAATGGTAAAAGTTTAAAATTATGAATTAGGAAAACATCTTCAAAAGTTTCAATGTTGACAAATTAAAATGTTCATAACAGACAACTTTAGAATTATGAATTAGAAGAACAGGTACAGGAATTTCAATGTTGACAAGTTTAAATGTTCATAAGAGTCAATAATATTAAAACTGTGCATCAATCTGTTTGAACGTACAAAGCTCATTAGTATTAGTAGTGATCGACAAGAAATGAATATCATCAAAGTTTCAATCATAGTGAGTTAAGAGGGAAAAAACAAAGGAGAAATGAAGATAGTAAAAAAAGGGAATTTGGTTTACAGTTTCTCTGATTCTATTTCGCTTGTAGCGGTTTGTTTTGGAATCAGGTGTATTTATAATTTTTTTCCGAGAGCGGATCTGATTTTTGATTCGTTAAAGTACTAGTGACGTCATGTTTCTCCAATGTTCAAGTTTGTCGTTCTGCGTGGTTGGCTACCCTGTGGGAAACGATCATCAATCGTTCCGGTCGGTTGAAACTGCTCGCGATATCAACGAAACGTTTGGTGAGGAAATGACCAGTGAGTGGTCAGCTAGAAAATGGTTTAAATGATTTTACAGTGGAGAACTAAGCCTCGAAGATCGTGAGTTTAGTGGACGCCTATCTTTCATTGATGACGATCAATTAAAGACCATCATTGAGAAAAATCCACGTAAAACCACTCGAGAACTGACAAAAAAAAACTTCAAGTTAGCCAGAAAACTGCCTGCAACCATTTGCTTGTGATCGGAAAATCAAAAACGCTCGACAAATGGGTACCACACGATTTGAAGGAAAATCAGAAAATGTGCAGATATGAAATTTGCTTCTTCTCTGTAACCAGACCGATCCATTTGTCGATCGTATTGAAATCTGGTGACGAAAAGTGGATTCTGTACAATAATAAAAATCGTTTTTCGCAGTGGTTGGACCAAAATGAAGCATCGAAAACCTTCTCTATACTCTAGCATTTCAAAAAAAAAAAGATTATGCTGACTGTTTGGTGGTGTACTGCTGGACACATCCTCTATAACTTCTTAAAACCCGGAAAAACCATTACTGCAGAAACATATTGCCATGAAATTGCCAAAATGAACGAAAAACTGCTACTTCTCGGTCCCAGAATGGTCTACAGAAGAGGGCCAATCATTATTCATGACAATGCTTGACCACACGTTTCACTAATGACTTTCCAGAAGTTGAGGGAACTTGGCTAGGAAGTTCTTCCCAGCCCAGCTTATTCCCCAGACCTTTCTCCTACCGACTACCACTTTTGCAAGCACCTTGATGGTCTCCTTCGAGTGAAGGAGTTCAAAAATCAAACCGATACTGAAAGTGCGTTCAAGGAGTTCATCAGCTCCAGAACTCCAGATTTTTAAGCTACCGAAATAAACAAACATGTAACTCGTTGACAAAAATGTGTTGATGGCAATGGTACTTATTCTGATGAGTAAAACTTCCGCATTGTTGAGATATATTGTCATGAATTTCATGTTTCAAAATGTTGCTCACTTGTCACTCGGCCTTATATGTGCGTGTAGGTGTGCATGTATATATATATATACATATATATATATATATATATATATATATATATATATATATATATATATATATATATATATATATATATATATATATATATATAAGGATTTACTTTTCGTAATGAGATAAAAAAAAACAAGGATGTGTATAATATAGAACATCTATAAATAGAAGGTCTTACAGCTGTTTCCAGGATATTTATTATATCCCTTCATCGGAGACGGTGTGACAGGATGGTTAAGCAATAGTTAGTTTAGATATGATAGGAAGTAGAGAGTGTGTGTAGGGATATTGTATTTGTAGATCCATTGTTTAGGCAGAATGGTATACATATAAGATTCCAATACCTTGTGAGTAAACTCCAATAGTCATTAAGATTAGTCATTGCATTTGTAAATCCATTATTAAGATTCCAATACCCTATGAGTAAAATCCAACAGTCTTTGAAATTGGTCATTCCAAATACAGAGTTTATACACAGTTATTGAATCAAGGGTTCTGTTTGAACAGAACCCTTGATTCAATAACACTGATTCATGTGTGTGTATATATATAGAGAGAGAAATGGTTAAAGACAGAGAGACAAAGAGTTGTGTCTGTTTGCGGCTTCGCGTTTGGTTGATGTTGTGTCTCATTATGTCATATTATA
This sequence comes from Octopus bimaculoides, assembly GCF_046866305.1. NCBI lineage: Eukaryota > Metazoa > Mollusca > Cephalopoda > Octopoda > Octopodidae > Octopus > Octopus bimaculoides. Next base: position 56,684,270 of record NC_142934.1, on the reverse strand, counting down.
TCAGTGAATGTATTGTTCACTGTTTTCTTCGTATCGGGGCTCAAATTTCTTTCCATCAGATGAAGATCTAGTGAACAGCTTTGACAAGCCTCAATAATGGTTAAGATGCGAGTCACTGCAGCGTTGAGATTCGTCTGTTTGTTTGTCTGTTTTTCTCTCTTTCTCTCCCCCTTTCTTTCCGATACATATTTTGTTTTTAACACAACAAATCTAAGAGATTTTATGTCAGACAGTTCCGTTGCTTCATGCCTTCCAGCCATACATTTAGTATGATACACACTCACATAAACACACACACACACACACACACACACACACACACACACACACACACACACATACATACACATACACACACACATACACACACACATACACACACACATACACACACATATGTGTGTACATATATCTGTGTATATATATATGTGTGTATATATGTGTATATATGTATGTTTATATGTGTTTACATATACATATATGTATGTATGTATGTATGTGTGTGTGTGTGTGTGTGTGTGTGTGTGTGTGTGTGTGTGTGTGTGTGTGTGTGCATAAGGTGAGAGAAAGACAAATTTATTATTGGGTAAAGCTTTACAAATCTCTTTAGAAAAATCTTGATGTTGATCATTAGACTGTTATGAAAATAAAATATCAAAATTTGATATGTAAGCGGTTTCCAGAAGAAATGCTTGAATAGCACTATTCGGTCACTGTGGAATAACAAAGAAGTATTATTGGTTGTTTATATATCTCTAATGTTTGTAGTAATGGTAAAAGTGAATGATATATGTATGAAAATCATCAATGTAAATATACAAGAAAATATATATGGGCAATTAAGGAAATATGCGTGCGTGTGTGAAAATAATGGTGCACGATTAAGTGCTGCTAATGTTGCAAAGTCTTTAAAAAAGACAAAAGAAAACGATGTTAAAATGGAGATTTATTATGTTCGTGATTATAACTTTGGCAGTTTCAGTTTAACCTTTTGTAGATATTTCATTTATTTTGTGTTGTTTTATTAATTTAAACGTTCAAAAAAGGCAAGGAAACCATTACCGTCTTTAAAAAGTCTATCTAATAATATGATAAAATTTAATGAAATGACTAAACAAGAAAAACAACAAAGGCGTTTAAATGTTTTTGTTGTAAAATCTTTTGGTTGCGTCAATGAAATGAAAGATCTTAGATCCTTCAAAATATATTGTATTTTTTAACATTAGTAACCTTTTGAAGATTGACTTTAAATTTTTATCTTTCTCAATCTGATCATTTTAATATTGAAATATTTAGTGCTATACATTTCTGCTGAATAGTGTCCACAAGAGCATAAAAGTGATCCCATACGACAAGTTCGCCTGTTCGTGTTACAATACAGTTTAGATAAATATGAACAGTGTATCAACAACAAACTCATTGTTTCGATGTATTGTTCAATAATTGATAAAACTATCAGTTACTGATAAATCTGTTTTAGATAATGAGGGATTAAAGTGCGATAGTTTATTTATTGATTTCCTTTTTCTAGTATGTTTCCCGTCTTTGATTGATTATGTTTTACTAAATGGTTTTCTTCGGAATAGAGTTTGGAGTGTAATCTATACACATTTTTTTTTCTTTTTTTAATCCACCTCCTTCTTTTAGCTAATTCATCTGCTTCCTCGTTCTCGTTCTCTTGCTATCAAAAAATTGTTTTTGCTATTTTCAAATAAATAACTATTTATATTAAACAGTATACTTTCAATTCTCAATTTTCTTTCAACATGATCTCTTCTTTATTGAAATAAAATTTTCCTCCACAGTATTTGTCTCTCAGAATTTAAAGATATTACTTCTTTATTTCATTAAAATTCGCCATTGGAGGCGTTACAGAGAGGGGACAAACAAGGACAGACAAACATAAGGGGGAAGAAGCTTAAACGTTTTTTAAAAAATTTTACAAGTTACGAATAGATTAAGATATGATTGAAATTGATTTAAAAATTAATTTTAAAATATTACACAAGAAATCATTGCGCTTCGCAATGAGGTAGCCAGAAGGAAGGCAACCGACCATCCTGGTAGAACCTTTGCTTCCCAAATTGACCTCACTTATTTGGTGCCAATCTCACTCAGCTTGCGCTCCACAGACTTCCATCTTTTCGTAAACATATCCCGTGACAGGCACTTTCTCTCCAGCCTGATCTTACTACTGAGGTGGTAACTAAAAAAGTTAACCAACCCCTGGCCGGAGACAAAGGTACCTGTCACTATACCCTTTCACACGCGTCTTCCATACTGTTTCTTTCAGTATGGCTACAACGCAGAAAAAGCAGGCCTTCCTTTCCCTGTTAAGGAAAGGAGGTGGTACAGTCTCGATGATAGACTCAGCTGATAGCTGTACTCTTTCCTATCACTGACAACAGTTGTTCTGCAAAGGCTATCAGTCCCTATAACTCCGAACAGCCCACAAATGCGTGCAAGACGGTTTCCCTATCCTGCCCACATCTCGGGCATGGCGGCGAGACGGCACTTCCGTGCCTTGACAGCTTGTCGCGAACAGGTAACGCCGCTCGGAAACATTGCCAAGCCAGGGATTTCTGGTAATTATCCAGATACCTCGGCCCGAACGTTCTCCTAAATAGGCTGACCAACTGACTTTCATCGTAGCCTAGGGTCTCCCCCAAGGCGTCTTCTGACATAGATTCCACTAACCCGCTATAAAAATCCGCGGTGGTACTCCTGCTGCCGGCATTGCCCGCCCTAGAGAGTAGCCCGCCTAGACCAGGTCTGGGTTAGAGCGGTCACCTCGCTGGCCACCTCACTCCAATTTTTCTCTATCTGGAGGTCTGGACCTATCCAGACTCCGAGCAACTTAACAGGACCTTGCGTCCAACACCCCACGACGTGATTGGACGCCATCGGCTTGCCCCTCCAGGTGCCGAGTTGCAAACCGACCGACTTGTCCTTGTTAACCTTTGCTCCTGCCACTGCCTCGTAACTTTTGATGGCCTTTTCCACCACTGGAATCTGGCCCTCATCCGCCACGATGATGGAAATGTCATCCGCAAAGATATTACTTCTTACCACCCTCCGACAATATCATGACTTAATTTTAAGCTAATATTTTCATTAATATGCTGAAAATTTCGAGTAACACCATTCCTTAATTATCTTAATTTGATTTCAATCCTATGGGATCCACTAGCTAATATTTTGATTGAATATCAAAATGAAATTCTTTTATTCCTTTTCATTTCTTTCATAATTTTAAAGGATTTTAATTGTTCTTCCAGAAACGTTACCAAATGTCATACTGCTTTCCTATTTTCTTTCTTTTCTTTTTTTTCTGTTCTTAAATTAAGCAGTTACTAATTCAGGCTTCTTAGAATGCTACTTCACGAAAAGTAACTATTTTGAAAGTATAACATGACGCAACGCTTTTTTTGTTTGAGAGTGAAATTCTCCACTAGTTTGAAGAGAAGTATTACCAATATTTTACCATTCTTCAGGCGGCGACTTGGCAGAAACGTTAGCTCGCCGAGCGGAATGCTTAGTGGGGTTTCGTCTGTCTTTACGTTCTGAGTTCAAATTCCGCCGAAGTGGATTTTGTCTTTCATCCTTTCGGGGTCGATAAATTCAGTACCAGTTGCGTACTGGAGTCGATCTAACCTACTGGCCCGTTCCCACCAAATTTCGGGCCTTGTGCCTAGAGTAGAAAAGAATATTTTCTCATTCTCAAAACTATTTAAGATCTATATTGATCGTTGAAAATTCCCTTATCATATAAGTATAAGCGTATTATATATACAGTTATTATATATAAACATGTATAATATATATATATATATATATATATATATATATATACATATTATATATAAACACTATCATGTACATATACGCGTATTATATGTATATGTGTATACACACATACATAGATGCATGGAACTGTAAAAATCTGCAAAATTTTCCAGAAGTTTATCATTTAAATATATATATGAACATCTCTAAATATGCAACTATATGCATGAGAATCCATACATAAAGCAAAACATACAAATCTGCACACATACATGCAAACAAAAATACCTTGTTGTTGATGTTAAAATTTCAATGAAAGAGCTTTGGATCCAGGTTAGAACCCAGCTCTTTTCCTATTGGCAAGAAATCTTGAAATAAAACTGAACAATGACATACATACTTACATATATACAGGGTACGGTGAATAAATTATCGTCTAAATTGCGCAAAAATGAAAATAAAACTGACAACTCATTTTAACTTCTATATTTACCAAAATTACGTAAAAATATCTTGAAATACTAAAGAGTAAATTTATTCAATAAAATTGCCTCCTCTTCTGCAACTGTTTTGGACGGTCTCCTTGTTTAAGTTGGTTAATGTTCCATAATCCTTACCTTCAGTTCATCTTTGGTGTTACAAAGAGTTTTGTTGGTCTCTCGCTCAACTCATAATAAAGGAGGTTGCAGTTTGGGGAGTTAGGAGACCAGATGTTAGGGGTGATGTGGTCATAGGAATTATCTGACAGCCATGACTGGGTTCTCCTGCTTGTATGGCATGGTGCAGAGCCCTGTTGCCAAACAGGGTCTTCCAACAGCAACTTTCTTGACCCAGGGCAGCACTATCTCCTTCAGGCACTTGATGTAGGCCTCCGTGTTGAGTCTAAGGCCGTATTGGAAGATAAATAGAGGCATAACGTCGCCATCACTAGCGATCGTTCCAAACACGATGCTGTTAACTGGATGTTTGATTTTTATCACTCTCGGTACATGATTTGGGGACACGGCAAGCCACCGGTTGTTCAATGTGTTCACCATCTGATACTGGCAGAAATTGTTCTCGTCTGAGAAACTAAAGCATATTCGGTTGGAGGGGGTGCTTGAGTTTGTTCATAACCTACGTAGTGCGGTTTTGTTCTTGATGGCTTGAGATAAAAATAATTGGCCCTTCTCATCTTGTATGAGGAATACTGAATGTCTTTATGCACTACCTGCCTAATAAGAAACCCAGACACTCCAATGCCACTGGCGATGGACCTGATTGATTTGGAGTGATCGTTGTCAATCTTGGCCTGGATCATACCAACAAATTTAGAAGTTCCTTTCTGATCAGAACGATTAGAGTGTGTTTTCCAAGCTGCCGTACCTTCGTAATCACCATTAGACTCTTTTCGAATCCTCTGCACTGTCCTCAGATTGACACCCAAACACTCTGAAAAATGCGTATTGGAGCTTCCGGCGCAAATGTCTAGCAGTACAGCATGTCGTTTCCAAATTTCTGGCAGAGTGAATTCCGTCATGGTATTGTTTTTTCTCAAAAACAGTGCCCAACTGACCCTACTATACTGTGTAGTCGACAAAATCAAAAACAAACAATGCACATGCGTGAATTTAAAAATATAAAGTGACCACAACGTACCTATCACATCCTGTATATATATATATATATATATATATATCGTGTTACGCTCAGAAGCAGGTCACGGTACCAGAATTTTCAACTCGAGTCAAATACAACAAACTTTTCCAAATCCCTGTTTGAATATCCGCACAAGTGTAGTCAAGATCGGTTAGTTTGTACTGGCATCGAGTTGTATTAGTTGTAATAATGAAGTGAGACTATTTTGTTTGACTTCATTATTACAACTATATACGCATGATATATATATAAACATAAGTGATATATCTTTGATATTTTACTAATAGCGTAATTTTATTGAGGGGATATTTAATAATCTTTTCCACTTTTAAAGCACAGTGTGGCCAAATATCAATAATTTTAATAATTTTTAGTGTTGTTAATAATTGGCTCATTAAAACAATTTCATTACATTTATAATTGATATATTCGAGGTTATGAAGAATTAATTGCATAGTAGAAAGATCAGATTGTTGTTCATTTTCGTTTGTCCATTTTATTCCAAAAGATAGAACTGTGCACAATTTATTTCTATTATTGTTAATAACTAAGAGCTGTGTTCGGTCTTGGCTGAGTTTATAGAAAGCATTAAAAAGTTCACATATCTGCAGCCTTCTTGCAATGATGTCTCATGCAACTTTACCGCTAACTAGGTAATAAAACTATGGCCTGCAGATTGAAACAGTTTTACATTAATAATATATACATGCATACATACGTACATATATGCGATCATCAGCAAAATCTTGTATTTCACAGTTTTATATAATGAAGTAAAAAAGATTTGCTGTAAAGAATGGTTTTTGATATAGGCAGAAGGCTAGTAATTATATTAGGAGAAATACGGCGATACCATCGATCTCAGTAGTAGACTAGAAACTTACTTTATAGACTCTGAAACAACGGAAGGCAAGTTGACCTCGGTGGGATGGATTTAAATTCAAATTGTTAAGTCAGAATCTATTGTGGAAAATAGAAATAAAAGAGAAGTTGGACAAAATCTCGTGCAAGATCTTGGAGAAGATATGCAATTTAACTTTTAATATTACTAATACAAAATCGTCAGTACACCGAGCAAGATTTTTGCCAGCGTTTCTTTCGTCCTTACGTTTCAGTATCGTTAAAATATGTATCAGTTGACCACTGGCGTCGATGTAATCGATTTACTCCTGCCCCGAAATTCTTGCCCTTTTGCCAAAACTTACCTCATCTTCCTTCACTCAAAATCCTAAAAAAACTATGACCTGATGGGTGACAACAACAATCTGAATATAGTAAGAGAATTGGACACATTTGCAGGGAAAATCAGTCGCGACAGCGCCTCCTCCATTCAAATAGTATCACCAATAACAGCACGAAGTTAAGTAACGGAGACAGGGAAAACAACAGCAAACCCAACAACCGCTACCATTGGCAACAGCAAACCCACTGCCACCAACACCACAACCACTACAACAACAGCAACAATACTGACACGAACTACAGGGACTTAGTGAGCAACAGAAACAATGCCGAGAATAACATGAAAAACAACGGTACCAGAAAAAATCAACCACACCAACACCACTAGCAACAATAGCAATAACAAAACCACTGGTAAACTTAACGACGCCAACAATAACAGCAACAATTCAAAACCTTTTTTTCCGGCGTGATTAGCTCAATAAGAGAAATGTTCCCGCTAGCCCTGGAGGGAATAAAAGAAAATTAGTTCAAGCCAACAAAATGATTAAATTTGATGGAGTGTGTAAGGCAGCTGTATGTAAGCTGTATGTATGAGTGTGTAAGGCAGCCTCCAAGAATCATGGACGAAAGAGCCAAAAGAACAGTTTATTATAGATGTGTCTCACTAAAGAGCAAGCGAGTCGAACAGGCCACAATCAGTCAAATGGAGAAGGCTCTGAAAGATGCTATGGAAGACGTGGCTCACATGCAAAGAGGAAGGCTGTTTACCAGCATTGAGGTTCTCTTCAAAAGTGAGGGCTTTGCGTGAAAACGTTCGGTTACACCGCGTTGGAGTGGGGAGTGTGTCCTGTATCCGGCGTACCTCTCGAGAAGAATTGTCAGGCTAAGGATATCAGGTGTTCCACATCTGGTGGATCGTAGCCTGTGTGGTATTAGAGGATCCGAGAAATTCCTAAAGGTCAAACAAAACAGCAGAGAGAACTGGTCCGGGATAAACATAGAGATCCTACTTCATGTGAAGCCCAAGAACATAGAAAAAATTCCGGAGCTTATACAGCTGCCCAACGGCGCCGAACTATGGGTTGTTGTAGAAGGCCCGAATCGACCTTTGTAGAGTTACAAGCCACCTTAGAGCCTGCTGCTTAAAAATGATAGGAAGTACCTACACACCAGCCTCAGTAACAGCAATAAGATAGACAATACACCACACTTGCAGCAGCAGCAACAATAACAATAGAGACAGCTGGAAAACTAAAGTTACCGTCAGCTAGAACCACATCACCAATTCCAACACCTGCACCAGCAGCTACGAAACCAATAAGACCACCAGATACGATAACAACGAACACAGGTGAAACAACACTAGACCCAGCAATTCCAACACCACCGTTACCGCCAACATCAACAAGAAAAGCAATTGAAATAACCACTGAGAGTGTCTCTCAAACCAGCTTTCCCTCTCCCACTCTCTCAAACACGCACTGACACATAGACGCTCACACAAAAATAAAGATACCCTCACTCTCCGAGATAGATTTTACAGGCATTGTTCCTCCACATTTCGATGTGAAGACGAAGAGGAAACCCTGAACCCCCACCACCACCACCAAAAACAAGGAGACAAAAAGAATGATACCTGGCCTCACACCAACTCATATATCAGAAAACATAGGAGACGCTATCACAACAAACACAGACACATCAAAGACAATACCAACCGCACCAGTGTCACAACCATCAGCACAACCACTCCTACCACACTATTATAACCCCACCTCGCCCCTAAAAATGATCACAGCAGTCACCCACACAGCCACCAAATTTTGTGCTTGTGAGGAGAGCCAACGATGAACTGATGACCCTCATAGCATGAAATACAGATACGGAGAGAGGGGGTGCAATTTATGACACCAGTACTTTTAAAATGTTAGATGACTTAATATTAGTGTGAATAGCACCTAACATATACAAGAACATGTAAATGCCACCAGAACATTTCCAATGCGTTTCCCAAAAGAGCCCCAACCAAACTTGGATGTCTTCCCATCCACCTGCCAACAGGTAGATTATTATTATTAGTATCATTATTATCATTATTATTATTATTATTATTAATAAAAGAAATGACTATAAAATAGAATTTAAAAAAATAAAAGAAATGATTATTATTATTATTATTATTATTATTATTAGTTTTATTTTTATAACGTGCTTTCACTTCACTACCGAGCGCAGCTCTGTGTGCTTTGGGTATGTGCTGTGGTTTGCTGTGATGCTCTTATGGTTACTGTATTGAAAGTGTTTTGCGTAGGATGTGTGCAGTGCCCAGTAGTGCAATTTTCTGTATGTTATATATATTTCTAAGTCCTGGTGTTTCTATTATGTATTTGTCTGAATATTTTTTTATTATACCTAAGGCGTCTACTATGATAGGAATTGTTTCTGTTTTTAGATTCCACATTCAAGTTACCTCTATTTCCAGGTCTTTGTATTTTGAAAGTTTCTCCATTTCTTTCAGGGAAACGTTGCCATCTGATGGCATTTATTATTATTATTATTATTATTATTATTATTATTATTATTATTATTATTATTATTATCATTAGTATTATTATTATTATTATTATTATTATTATTATTATTATTATTATTGGATCTTTTTTAAAACGGGGGCCACATTTTTCATTAATGTTTTACGTAGTGTTTTTGGTACCGAAAGACTTTCAAACTTCGTATACTTATCTATTTTGTGTTATAGAACAGAAAAATATTTTTGTATTCGAATTTATTTCATGTAAAAAATTGTCTTATTTCGATAATTTCAACCAATCACTGACAAGTATTCAGTTGTTTACATTTACTCCTTTGGCTGATTAAGCCATAGCTTCGTTTTATTTGCTTTTTTCATTTTAAATTTGCTTTTATCATTTTCTTTTTTTTTCTTCGTTTTATTTGCTTTTTTCTTTTTAAATTTGCTGTTTTACCCTAACCCTAACCCTAACCCTAACCCTAACCCTATCACCGATAGAATTGTTTCAGAATCGTTTGTTTATGTAGTCGGCACTTAATGTATATCGGCTGAATGGACGTCAGTGATTGGTTGAAATTACAGAAATACGACAACTTTAACATGGAATAACTTAGGGATTTCTTTTTTTTTTAAGAAGACTAAGAGAAAAAGATGTTTTATATGACACATTCTACCAGTGTTCCAAGTTTCAAAGTGTTTCGTTAATGAAAAATGTGGCCCCCGTTTTAAAAAAGATCCTTATTATTATTATTATTATTATTATTATTATTATTATTATTAATCTCTGAGTTCAAATTCTGCCGCGGCCGACTTTGCCTTTCATACCCTCGGTGACGATAATAGTCGAGTACTAGTCAAGTACTGGATTCGATGTAATCGACTAACTCTCTTCCCCCAACATTTCTGGCCTTGTGCTTATTGCTGAAGCTAATAATATTATTATTGTTGTTGTTGTCGTTGTTGCCAAAATGACTCTCTGACACTGTTATCTAAAGTGCTATTGCTTTTAAGTTGTAGGTACTTTTTTTTTACGACGGACTCTATTACATTTGTGTGATTTTGCTTTGGTTGCATCTTTTCTGGGCAATGAGCAATGATTATTGTATTTGTTAGTGGAACTTAAATCATCTATTCTGTTGCCTTTAAGATCTCTATGTAGATCGACATAGCTTTAATTAATTAGCGATTCTTGGAATAGTTTATTTATTAATTCAGTTTTGATGCTTCCATGTTTTTGATTGATTATTCAGCTCGGTTTATTAATTAACAACCATAGCGATTGGGGTTTGTAACCTTCCATCATTATTGTTAGGATGCGCTCTTCTCTATCTTTTGCAGATTCTATGAATAACTACAGGGAACTTTGGTTTAATTAGAAATAAACCACATTATTTTTTTCTTTTAAAAAATCTCTTCTATGGTAGCTTAAATTCTTCTTCTTGGTGTTTTAGTACTGTTACAGCTAGCTGTTCTAATTTGATACTTTTTTTTCGATCAAATTTATTTCGTTAATTAAAACTCCCATTTTATGCATTTCTGAAAGGCAATCTTTTCTGGTAGAATACCACCATTTCTTTGCCGTATGATAATATGTGAGTTGTTGCTGTGTTTGTATAGGACTGAATTTTTTTTTTTAATGTAACTGTGGATTTGGGGCTTAATTAATGAATGGATTTTTCAGAATGGTGTCATTGTCTTTTTTCTTTTTTTTCTTTTTTTTTACTAAAAAAGTCCCGAATATTTTTCAGTTTGTTATTATCAACACATTGTAAGGTCAATGAACTGGCAGAATCGTTAGCCCAACGGTCATAATGCTTTGCGGCTTTTCTTCCAGTTTTAAGTTCAAATTCCGCCGAAATTAAGTTTTCTCTGAGGGGCAAGATCGATAAAATAAATATTATTTAAACGACTGCCCCTTCCCGACAATTTCAGTCCTTGTGCCTATTGTAAAAAGAAATCTTAATACATTGTTCTACTACAGCTACATTCTGTTTTACTCTACTTTTACATTTTTTTGTTCTTGTCTTAATTTTTCTTCTTCGAGTTCACTGAATTTGGTAGAGAATATTTAATTTCGCCTGGTGATGCTGTTAGTTGATGTTTATTAAGTACACCAACTAAAATCATTATTATTAAGCCACACACGAGTCAGTGAATCTTTCTTACTCGTTTATGTGATTTGGTTGCTTTTGAACAATAGTATCAGATATGTGGTAAATGGTCATATTTGGAATATGTTAACCCGATTTGTTTTCAAGTGCTTTGATTTCCCCCAACCTCATAGGTTCTTTTTTTTTTATAGCGTGTTTCCTGTATAGTGATTTAAAACTACTAATTTTCTGCTTGATGAATCAGTTTCCAGATTGTTTGTTAATGTTTTATAGGAATTTGTTGCAAGTACGAATTCAGCTAATTTTTATTTTCTTTATAACGTTATTAAAGGCCAGAGTAATAAATCAGTATACTACTTGGTAACCGATGATAACGAATGACTCACTCTAAGAAAGCGTTTCGCCCAACATATTTGTTGCATTCCCAAACAATTAACCTGAATACATATTAGAGGATGGCTAAGTACAATAAGAAAGTCTAATACAAATACAGAGTGCGACAAAAAAAAGCCTCCCACACTTGTTGCTTCGATTCATATTGGTTTCATATTTTAGCATTTTTCAAATGTCAGTAATATCGGGGGAGTGGTAAATCGATTACATCGACCCCAGTGTTCAACTGGTATTTATTTTATTATACCCAAAAGGATGAAAGCAAAGTTGACATCAGTGGAATTCGAACTCATAACGTAGTGACAGACAATTAGAGATTAACCAAACAAAACAATCAGTAAGGGATAAAAGGAACGAAGCTGCAGCTAAAGAAGATACTACAGAGGAAATAATTATAGACCAACCCAAGTCTGATAAAAATGCAATAATGATTGAAAGTGTAAATGTGACTAATAAGCAATGTGAAACACTCTCAACTTCTGGCTGAATGCCTTCCCAGAGAGCCATGAACTGCTAACAAAACTTTACAACGTTTTGCAACACCCTAGTATGATTCCCTCTTGGCTAGTTAATGGTGTAACATTCCTACTTCCAAAAAAAATGACGAAACAAATGAACTAAAAAATTATAGACCCATAACCTGCTTAACAACAATGTATAAAATGCTAACATCTGTTTTGACTGAATATACCTACAGTTTTTTAATTAGAAACTGACAAATTCCCTAATGAGCAAAAGGATGTAAACGTGGATCCTATGGTTGTAAAAATCAGCTACTCATCAATAAGATGATCTTGGAAGATTGCCACAAACGACACAAAACCTTGTCAATAGCCTGGATAGACTATAAAAAAGCTTTTATTAGTCTACCACATACCTGGATTTAGAAATGTCTCGAAATATATAAAATAGCACCTACTCTGCGAAACTTCTTGTCTGTAAGCATGAGATCATGGAGAACCACACTGACTTTGAACAGTGACAATGAATCTTTCAATACTGGAGATGTAAGAATTTTATGTGGCATTTTCCAGGGTGACTCTTTATCACCACTCCTCTTTTGTCTAGCCTTAATACCTCTCTCGAAATTGCTCGATAATGTACAATACGGTTATAAAATGTTTGATAAAAATATAAATCATCTCATTTACATAGATCATTTAAAGCTCTTTGGGAAAATGACGAACAACTACAGGACTTATTAGCGATTTTTAAACAATTCAGTGATGACATCAGGATGCAATTTGGTCTCGATAAATGTGCAAAAGATACCTTTATCAAAGGAAAAATGACAGAAACATTCCATGTTGATCTTGACCAGCAGAATGTCATAAAGGAGTTAGAACCAGCGGAGAGCTACAAATACCTAGGGGTATTTGAAGGGGACGGAATGAAACATTCAGTGATGAGGGAAAGTATAAGAAAAGAATGTTATTGCAAGGGCAATACTCAAGACAAAGTTGAATGCAAGAAACAGGATCGAAGCGATCAATACTTGAGTCATGCCGGTCGTGACTTACAGTTTCAATATCATTAACTGGTTAATTACTGAAATATGTAACCTTGACAGAAAAATCCAAAACTTGTTGGCAATGCATAGAATGTACCACCCTAAGGCAGATATACAATGACTTTATCTGCCAAGAAAAGAGGGTGGTGCTAAGTTTGTCTCAAAGCATGAAAACAAGAAATCATCATACTAAGTGAATTTCAAATACAACAAATTTTAGAATTAGATGTACTAGAAGCAAGCATAGAAAAAGCTAAGCGTATGAAAACCCGTGCTAAAACTGCTGCCTTAGATATTCTTACTGGTAAATGGCAAGAAAAACCTCTCAATGGCAAATACCTAAAGAGAGATAATAGTACCGATGTTGACAAAGCCCTTAACCATAAATTGTTAGTGTCTTCTGGATTAAAATCAGAAACAGAAGGGTCTATCATGGCAGCCCAAGATCAATGCCTACCTACAAGAAACTACCAGCCAACATATTAAAGAACGGTAGTAGCGCAACATTTCGTGTATGTCAACAACAAAATGAAACCATTAATCATGTCTTTATGTGCAGTCTTCTTGTGCCTACAGAGTATCCCAACAGGCATGATAGAGCATCACAATATATTCATTGGGTAATTTGCAAAAACCTGGATCTGCCCATTGATAAAATCTGGTGGGAACATGAACCACCTCCAGTTCTAGAAAATGATCGTATCTCACTCCTCTGGAACTTCACCATTCAAACTGACAGAAAGATAGATGCGAATAGACCAGGCATTATATTGAAAGACTTCAGACAAAAATCACGCCTCCTCATTGATATGACTGTCCCTGTCGACATAAATGTATCTGTCAAGAACTACCAAAAACTGAGCAAGTATAAAGATCTGAAATAGAAATTGGCAAAATGTGCGACCTCAAGACTAAAACAATACCTGTTGTCATAGGTGCCCTAGGAATTATAGCAAAAGGGGCTGAATGCTACCTAGCTCAGATACCGGGAAACCCCAAAATGGTAGAAATTCAAAAGATAGTACTCATGGGAACTGCCCATATCCTACGTAAAATACTGTCTTCCTAATCTCAAATTTTAAAACAAACTCATAATTTTCTTATGTTTTCTTAAACATTCTCTAGAACAATACTACGTGCAAAACCAAATATATGACACCCTAGGCATAACACCAGTATGAACTTCTAATTTTTTGTCTCTTGAGATCAATGGGTGTGACTTGGAGCCAACTTGTACAAATACAAAGCAAAAGTCAAACATATAAGAAGAAGAAGAAGAAGAAGAAGAAGAAGAAGAAGAAGAAGAAGAAGAAGAAGAAGAAGAAGAAGAAGAAGAAGAAGAAGAAGAAGAAGAAGAAGAAGAAGAAGAAGAAGAACAACAACAACAACAACAACAACAACAACAACAACAACAACAGTACCAACAACAATGAGTTGTATAATAAAAACATTAGAACTATATACACCTTGGTGAACTTGAGTACGTCTATGTCTGCACGCATATATGTGTTTACATGAGAGTGTGTATTTAGTGTGTGTGGTTATATATGGGCATATGAGTATATACATGTGAATCAATTTGGTGTCATAAGGTTAAACCACAATTTTGTCTAAAGATATTTTTATCTGAAACGTGCGTCCGCAGATGACAAAGGAAAATATTTTCGCAAATGCTATACAGAATACTAAACTTCAGTTAGATTTGAATTATACATGAGCCAATAAATAATTACTTCTTCCCCAGAAAGAAAGAAAAATCGTATTCTATGAAATAGTAGTAAAGGAAATATTATAGATATGTATATATATATATATATATATATATATATATATATATATATATATATATATATATATATATACACGCACACACACACACATATATATATATATATGTATATATATATATCGAGCGAATGATATCTAATTTCACTTTGTATAGTTATAAAGTGAAATTATTTGTTTTGATTATTTTACTTTGAAACTATTTTGGTGGAAAGTGTTATGGGTATCGTTGAAAACATCATTAAACTTAAGAACACTCGTAATGAAATAGAACTTTATTACACTAGACATTACTATATTAAATGTAGAACTTTGTATGATAACATAGCCGGAATGCTTAGAATTAATAATGCTGCTCGTACTAATAACACTGTAGAAGTATGACATGGAAGATTTAAAGATACCCTGTACTTCTTAGAACAAATTCTAATTTATTATGCCTTAGATGCTTTCAAAACGCGAGCAGGTAACAAAAACCTGAATTACTCAGCTATTTCGTTTAAGATATTGCAGAAGTTTCAAGTCTGTAGTCATTTCTTCCTTTATTATGATAGTCGCTACTGAAGTTGGAAGAAGGGAACCTAAAGACTATATATATAGAAATGCCATTAATCTTGGATATTAAACACTTATTAGAGACTAGTTTCATATAAGCATAGCATTTGGTAACATGTCTTGCTTTTTACACTGTTAATCCAAAGATCTATTTAGTCCAAAGTCACTTAGGCTAAAATGTTATTAGGCGTAAGTCTCCCAGACCAAATTTTTAAAACCTAAATGTTATGAGATAACAGTCTTTAGATTAAAGTGTTTTAGAACAAAAATGGACAAAACTGTTTTATAACAGTTTGCACGTGTGTGTCAGTATGCGCGTGGTCGATTTTCTGTCTCAAACGTCTTATCGACCGTCGTTAAAAATGGCCAGCTAAAGCAGTTTCCCAAGTTATACTATCTCGTTTCATGTGTCTATATATATATAAATGTGCGCGCACGAGTGTGTGCAAATATTAATATGAATATATATATATAACGATGCGTACTGCCTTAATTCTTCGAAACGCCGGGGTTTTAATGGTGGCAGCTGATGGAGGAGATGTTTCTATGTGGCCTGCTTGTTTGTTGCACCTTGTTTACCATTTGTCCATGTTTTTTGTCACTTCATGTACCCAGTTATGTATCTATATGTACATGTGGATGAAGGTATATACATACATGTACATATATATGCATATACTCATATATTGTCTATATATATATATATATATATATATATATATATATATATATATATATATATATATATATATGTATATATATATATATATATATATATATATATATATATATATATATATATATATATATATATATATATATATATATATATATATATATATATATATATATATATATATATGCAGGCATACCTCGGCTTAAGCCGTTCCCGATTATACGTCGGTTTTCAAAAATAATATATGGAACATTAAAAATCAAGTTAAGTCATTTTACTCGACTTTACGTCTGTCCGCCACAAATATTGGAATCGTAAAATCACTAGAAAACCGTTAAAAGCACATAAAATCGTGTTACGGAACAATAAATAAGAATAAAAGCATATAAAATCATATTAAAATACGTACAGTAAATGTTAAGATACACACCATAAAGTAGTGTAGCTTAGTAAAGGAAATCAGGAAATCAGCTGTGTTGTCTTATTTATCGGTCTTTCGGAGCTCATACTGCACTGTAGTTCCAATATCTACCGTTAGGCATCATTGTCACTCATGATTCCCGTGATTGTTTTGAATTCAGATTTGTTTACGTCTGTTTATCGGTTAATTTCTCATTCTCATTCATTTGTGACTTTGTTTTTGTCCCCATGGCTCCTAAGAAAATTCATGGTGAAAGTACTAAGCGTCATGCTATAATGCTGGAAAATAAACTGACTATGATAAAATGCCATGAAAAGGTGAAAAAGTGGTAGCAATTGCACGATCTTTGGGGATGATTTGGACAACTGTATCGATGGTTGTACATAATAAGGACAATATTTTAGTACATATCAAATCTGAAGCCCCAGGGATGAAGAACACTGTCATCAATAAAAAAAAGAAAAGATGCAAAATTTTTGAAGAAATGGAAAGTCTTCTTTCTCTTTAGACTGTTAGGTTGAATCCTCAACGTCTTACTATCTGTCAAGAAATCATTCAAGAGAAAGTCTTGTCTTTTGTTTGAGGACTTGAAGAAAAAATATCCAGATGAGAAAGATGTAGAGTTCAAGGCAAGTCAAGGATGGTTCATGAGATTTAAGGAGCGAAGAAGTTATCACTCCATTAAGAAACAAGGTGAGAGTGCATCAGTTGACGAACATGCAGCAGCGGAATTTCCAGTGCATTTAAGAAAATCATTGAAGAAAACAAGTTTCTTCTGAACAGATTTTTAATGTAGACGAAACTGGATTGTATTGGAAAAAAATTGCCAGACTGTTCATTCATTTCCAAGGAGGAGAAAACTATTCCAGGCTGCAAGGTCTCAAAAGACCGTGTCACCATTATGTTGGGAGGTAATTGTGCAGGAGATTTTAAGTTAAAGCCATTGCTTGTGTATCATGCACACAATACCCGTACCCTGTGGAACATACTCAAGGCGTCTCTCCTTGTTGTATGGATGGCTAATTCAAAAGCATGGGTTACTGTTGTTGCTTTTGAAGATTGGTTCTTCAATCATTTTATCCCAGCAGCAGAGAAGTACAGTAAGAAGGAGATTCCTTTTAAGGTTTTACTTATCTTAGATAATGCTCCTAGCAACCCGCAAAACATCGTAGATTTTGACCCCAACGTTACTGTCGCATACCTCCATCTGAACACCACGTCTCTTCTGCAGCCAATGGATTAGGGAATATTTGCTATCTTCAAGCGAATAATTGCTATCTTGAATAATTGCTATCTTGATGAGTTCATCACACTTCGTGACATTTGGAAGAAATAAGATATCTACAAGACTACAGAACATAGCAGCGGCATCGAATGATGTACAGAGCACAGCTATGAATGATGTATGGAAGAAGCCATGCCCGCAATTCGTGAATGATTTAAGGGTTTGATAATGTTGCCGTCAGCAAAACGTTGGTGACTACATGCAAAGAACTGGAAATGGATTTGGAGAAAGAGGATTTGACAGATTTATTAAAAAAAAGACAAGCTGCCCCCGACGAACGAGGATTTGATAGAGCTTCAAAAGCAGCAAAATAAAGCAGAGGAAGTCGAACCTGAGCCACATCACTTTACCATTAAAAAAAATTCAGCAAGTATTTGCATATATCGTAAAGGTCTTTCTATGTTGAGGATATGAATCCAAATGCTCAACGCTTTTCCAAGATTATGGGGGCTTGTCACATAAAAATTATTTGTTTATAAGCTTAAAATAGATTTTTATTAACCAAGTATTATTGAAAATGCATTCATAAATAAAGTACAGAACTGGGAATGGTTATTATCGGTTTAGACTAGAGACAAGTAAATTCGGCCTAGCCTAGCCTGAAGACTTAAGCCGTATCTTCTGGAACCAATTAACGACGTAGGGTGAGGTATGCCTGTATATATAATTAAGATTCAGTTGAATTAGGTACTTAAATTGAGGCACCCTGTTAGTATAATCCGCACACCCAAACAATATTAATTGAATATTGGATATCAAGACTCTGTGCAGGGTTGTTTGTACCTGATATTCACGCCGTGTGTGTAGACAAAGCAAATTCTACTAAGTGAAGATATCTGCTCTTCGTAATTCAGACATGTACTTTTATAAAGGTACTTTCTCTGATATTTCCGAAGTATTGATTCCAAGTTAGATGAACAGAATATAAATGAGTAACAAATATGTACTGGTGTCAATTCATTACGGCCGTTTCAAGCGACTCTTTAATTGATTAATGAAAGCATTACATCAATTTGAAAGAAACCGTTCTCGTCAGATGACCGCATAGGCTTCAAAAGTAAATGATACAACCATTTTTACATCAATAATGGAACTGAAAATATTTACAATGTTTCTTTTGTCATATCTGTGGCAGAAGGAGTTTAGAAAATAATGCATACCATGTGAGGCCTACTGTAATTTAGAGAGTAGCTGAGGAAATAGTGGGAGTCAGGATTTAAAAAGCGGTGACCTAGTTACTTATATTTAGAAGACTTTATGTAGAATGTAGTCTTCAACCATTTAGAATTAAATCCATTGGGAGTTGTCAATTGTATTCTATTTAATAGTGATAAATCAATTAACGTCAGAAATCTACTAGACTCTCAATGTACTAGAATCATATATCTAGTTTTATCTACACAAAAGGGTATGTTGTAGGGTTAGTAGTAGGGGAATGTCTGATGGGAAGGGGAGATAAATGGAAGAAAGAATGATAGGGGTGGCCACTACTTATTTAGATCATCAAATTAAAGGAGAATATAATGAAAAATATAATATAATATAATATAATATAATATAATATATAATATAATATAAACTTTAGGGGTAGAAATTAGAATTAAAGGATATGGGAGGTAGTAATTTATACCTATGGGAGGTAGTAATTTATAACTTAGCAAATTTATAACATTAAATTGAGAAAATTTAAATCAATATATAGAATAAGGTTAGAAATTAAATTTAAAACCTAATAATAGGATACTTTAGTGTATAAGAAAAACTATCAAGACTTTTTCTAAGCATAGTGTTTAGAAGATCAGGATAAAAACTTAACTAGTTTGGGCATATCAATATTTAATGAACATATTGCATGATTAAAAAATATACTAAAATAGGGATTTCCATATCCAGTAAATTATATAAAAAGACCTTGTAAATTGTCAAAAAGAAATTATTCATAAATTATAAACACTAAGAAAGTATATGAAAGGATATACAAATGTATAAAAATATTAAATATAAATATAAAAAATTTACAAAACATTGTGTAATTACAAATATAGAATATAATATTGTATTATACAGTGAGTTGTATGAGTTTTAGGAAAAGAAATTCCAAACCCTCTATAAGCTATAGAAACTACACAAGTGTATAAGAGGATATATAAATAAATAAAAATTTAATATCAGATATTAAAATTTTATAAAAAAATTATAAAATGTTTCTCTACAGAATGGTATAAAAGATGTAACAGATATTTAATTAAAGATAAATTAAATTAAAATAAAATAAAATAAGAATTATTTTATAAATTATAATATAAATTATATTGGTATGTCTAAAAGAATTCTTAGACATGTTATTATTGATACAATATAAAATAAAAATATATGAATCAAATATTAACGGAAATAAAAATAAAGATACCTTTGGAAATGAGTTTATAAAATATTTCTACAATACATCAAAGACACTAATCTAGGAAGAATAACAGATCTGATTAAATATTATTAATTAAATTTTGTTTATCTCTATATTTGAATATTCCATATATCTCCATACAACATAGTTCACATCCATACCGGCTATTTGTGTATGGCTGAGCTCTACGGTCTATATCCCATTTTAGATTGAATTTAATATTACCATCTTTGAGTTCCCAGACTTTCGTAGATAATGAGGTACTGCTGGCTTTGTGCCTAAGTCTAAAGGACAGGAAATGGATACTCAGTCGTTTTTTTCGTATTTACAGAGCACCCGATGTAAATGAAGTTATTAGTTTCGGTCATTACTGTACATTTATATATATAATATTACCTGTTAAACACTGACCTAATAACGGGCATTCGGATCTTTCCCTACAATTGCAACTGCGATTATTATTATTAGCATTACTTATACTATTATTAATATTTATAGCGTCTTCATTCAAGGTACTGCTCAAATTCGTAGACGTATTATCAAGTATTATGTTACCATTATTCGTGTTATTATAATAGCTATTATTACTTATAAGTAATATTATTACTTATATACCAGTAGATATATAAGGATTCGTAAATTCTAAAGGTGTCTTAACATGTCTTCGAACGAAACAAAGCGCCTTTTGTCGGTTTCAATGTCTTGACAAAAGATTATGAATATGTATGTATGATATATATATATATGTGTGTGTGCGTGTGCGTGTGCGTGTGTGTGTGTGTGTTTGTGTGTGTGTGTGTTTGTGTGTGTGTGTGTGTGTGTGTGTGTGTGTGTGTGTGTGTGTGTGTGTGTGTCTGTGTGTCTGTGTGTCTGTGTGTCTGTTTGTCTGTGTGTGTGTATACGAGTTCTGATCAATAAGTATTCGGGCTGTTGCCGAAGTAACGAATCTAAAGCATGCAGAATAAAGCCCTTTGGCACAGATTAACCTTGACCTCTGCTTTACATGTGCATTAAGTGTTAACGTTCTAGCTGACTTTCGCCGTATACAGCAGTGCTTCGAAGTAACGTGTGCAATGTATGATCGTCGCATTGACGAGGACAGAAAAAGTTGTCATGACAATACCTGCTCAGAGGCCAACACAAAGTTGCAGAAAGTGTATGGAGAGGATTGTATGAGCCGCACACAAGTGTACAAGTGGTTCAGACGTTTCGAAGATGGTCGAAAAATATCGATATAGACGAACTTTCTGGAAGACATGCAACCAGCAGAACTGAGAAAAACATCACAGATGTGCGTGCAGCTGTGAGGGGAAATCATCGAATCACCGTTCGTGAGTTATCACAGGATGTACAGATTAGTTACGATTTAGTTCAGTCCATTATCACTCAAGATTTGGGTATGAGACGCATGTATGCCAAGTTTGTGCCAAAACTGCTTTCAGCTGACCAAAAAGACACTCGAGATTCAGTTGCACAAAATTTTTGAAAACTTTGCGTGGGCCTCTGGGCAGGTATAGCCTAGCTTGTGGCAAAATTTGATGCAGATTCTCTGCTCATCTTTCTCTGCCATGGTTAATGCAACGAACACATGTTACACACGTTCCTTCCAAGCACTGCTGTAGACAGCGGAAGTGAGCTAGAACCTCAAAACTTAGTGTGCATGCACGGTAGAGTTCAAGGTCAATCTGTACCGAGCAGCTTTACTTTGTGTCTTTTAACTTTGTCACTATGGCAACAGTCCAGATACTTATTGATCAGACCACGTATATATATATAGAAGGATGTTATTACATATAGATCTAAGGTTAATTTGCATATTTAAAATTTCTGATTTCCCTTTTGGTGTAAGTAATCTACCATATTATGAGCATTATCCTGACCTTACAAGTAAATTTCTTGTATCTTATATCTTTAAACTCTATTTGACTTAGCGTGGAGGCGCAATGGCCCAGTGGTTAGGGCAGCGGACTCGTGGTCGTAGGATCGCGGTTTCGATTACCAGACCAGGTGTTGTGAGTGTTTATCGAGCGAAAACACTTAAAGCTCCGGCACGGGATGGTGGTGAACCCTGCTGTACTCTTCACCACAACTTTCTCTCACTCTTTCTTCCTGCTTCTACTGTACCTGTATTTCAAAGGGCCAGCTTTGTCACACTCTGTGTCACGCTGAATCTCCCCGAGAACTACGTTAAGGCTACACGTGTTTGTGGAATGCTCAGCTGTTCCGTTGATCGGATCAACCGGAACCTTTGTCATCGTAACCGACGGAGTGCCACGATTTGACTTAGCGACCCTTGATGTATACATCTATCACAGAATTTATTCCTATCTCATTCCCTTAAGGCTAGTGGATGAAATATATTCTGACCTCCTCGCATTCATGATTCTGCATTTAAACCTCTGGGTCATCATAGGGTCGATCTTATAACGAACTTAATTAGCCATATCGGATTTCTTCCTACTACCTCTCATATTCTTTGCATTCAATGCTAATAGCCTCCCACCAAAAGTATATAATTATCTAAACCCTTATATTCCAGTTCGCTTCAAACTTTAAAAGTGCAACACCTTGAATAATGCTGCATAGATACATTTTTTGAATTCTCTCTCTGCCACTCTGTCGCTTACGACGACGTGGGTTCCAGTTGATCCGATCAACAGAACAACCTGCTCGTGAAATTAACTTGCAAGTGGCTGAGCACTCCACAGACACGCGTTTCTTTAATGTAGTCCTCTGGAAGATTCAGCGTGACACAAAATGTGACATGGCTGGCCTTTTGAAATACAGGAACTACTCATTTTTGCTAGCTGAGTGAACTGAAGCAACGTGAAATAAAGAGTCTTGCTCGAGGAGACAACGCACCGCCCGGAATCGAACTCGCGACCTTATGAACATGAGCCGAATACCCTCTCCACGCGCCTTCACGCATGCATTTTTTTTACCAGGATGGAATCTGGATGCAGATGATACTACAGGATGCAAATAGACACCACATAGCAAGCTATCCACACAGCAGAAGCATATGACGGGCAGTGGTTTAAGAGAATATACTGTATGAATAAGGCGGCGAGCTGGCAGAACCGTTAGCACGCCGGGCGAAATGCTTAGTGGTATTTCGTCTGCCATTGCGTTCTGAGTTCAAATTCCACCGAGGTCGACTTTGCCTTTCATCCTTTCGGGGTCGATTAAATTTGTACCAGTTATGCACTGGGTTCGACATAATCGACTTAATCCGTTTGTCTGTCCTTGTTTGTCCCCTCTGTGTGTAGCCCCTTGTGGGCAGTAAAGAAATAAGAAACTTTAGCACGCCAGGCGAAATGCTTAGCGGCATTTCGTCTGCCGTTACGTTCTGAGTTCAAATTCCACCGAGGTCGACTTTGCCTTTCATCCTTTCGGGGTCGATAAATTAAGTACCAGTTGCGCACCGGGAACGATGTAATCGACTTAATCCCTTTGTCTGTCCTTGTTTGTCCTCTCTATGTTTAGCCCCTTGTGGGCAATAGAGAAATAAGAAACGTTAGCACGCCAGGCGAAATGTTTAGCAGTATTTCGTCTGTCTTTACGTTCCGAGTTCAAATTCCGCCGAGATCGACATATAAACACACAAAGCACATATATGTGTGTGTGTGTGTCTTTGTACGTATATGAGTATATAATTGTACGTGTTTTGTTCATCTTTAATTTTTATCATGTCTACGATATTAGCAAAGCTAATAAATCTCTCCATGTTTATTGGATTATGATGTCCTGACATATGTTTGAAAAGGCTGTTGTAATGATACTTTAAACAAATTACAATAGACAGTTATTAGTTAGGGCGGGTGTATTTTCTCTCCCTCTTGGCGTTATATCATTCCAGTCATTAATTTCCTGTGTAGAAGACTTTAACTTTCCCAAAAACGCGTTGTTGTTGTTGTTGTTGTCATTGTTGTCATCATTTGTTACTGCAGTTGCTGTGGTGCCCTGAATTGGGAAATGTGCCAGACTAAATATTTCAATTTAATATTTTCCTTTTTCAGTATTACCCAGCCCAAGGCGGCGAGCAGGAAGAATCGTTAGTACGGCGGATAAAATACATAGCGCATTTCGTCCATCTTTTCGTTCTGAATTCAAATTCCACCGAGTTCGACTTTGCCTTTCATCCTTTCAGAGTCGACGAAATAAGTTCCCGTTGAACACTGAGGTTGATGACATCGGCTTACTTCCTTCCCCGAAATTGCTGATCTGCAGCCAAAATTTGAAACCGATATTATCCAGTTCATATTGCATATTGTGTAGTTTTGACTGTTTTTCACCTCTGTGAATAATAAAATACGAACAATAAGCAGAATCGCCAGTGCATTGAATAAAATGCCTTGCAATATTTGGTCATTTTCTTTAAATTGAACTTTAGTCTACCCTGCCTTTCCATCCTTCCACTGTAGATAGAGAACCAATCAAGGGCTGTGGTCGTGGTGGCGGTGGTGGTAGTGGTGGTGGTGGTTGGCACTCCGTCGCTTACGACGTCGAGGGTTCCAGTTGATCCGATCAACGGAACAGCCTGCTCGTGAAATTAACGTGCAAGTGGCTGAGCATTCCACAGACACGTGTACCCTTGACATAGTTCTCGGGGATATTCAGTGACACAGTGTGACAAGGATGACCCTTTGAATTACAGGCACAACAGAAACAGGAAGTAAGAGTGAGAGAAAGTTGTGGTGGAAGAGTACAGCAGGGTTCGCTACCATCCCCTGCTGGAGCCTCGTGGAGCTTTAGGTGTTTTCACTCAATAAACACTCACAACGCCCGGCCGGTCTGGGAATCGAAACCGCGACCCTATGACCACGAGTCCGCTGCCCTAACCACTGGGCCATTGTGCCTCCTGTGAGCAACTGGAACATGACTATAACACACCTTTTGGGGAGTTACTGAGTAATACATTATCTTATGTGTCTGGGCCATTGCGCCTCCACTAGGGCTGTGGATTGGCGGTAGTATTAAAGCGTACAAGATGGTTAACTGTGTTGTGCTAATACAAGCAAGTGTGAAGAGCGTGTCTAAGTGCAGCTGACGCGATAGCGTTTTGTAAAATATAACCAGGATATATCACATACCAAAGCCGTTAGATGGTTTTCTTGCACAAAAAATGGAGGCTGCATTAAATATCCGCAATATACTGAAGTAGATTAAACAAACTACGCCAAAATAACAGGTTCAAGCCTGAATTTAACGTTCACGACGGTTTTCAAGAACGTACTGTTCTGGGTACTGATCCAAGTACCCGTAAAATACTTACGTACTGTTCAATATATTCCTAAGGATTCAATCAACTATAATACTTCTACTAAGATGTGCTTCGCTAAAAGCTACCATCGATATATATGTATAAATATATATATATATATATATATATATATATATATATATATATATATATATATATATATATATATATATATATATATATATATATATATATATATATATATATATATATATATATATCAGTTGAATAAAGTTAAATGCTCTGGCTTTTACGTTTTTTATTATTGAATTTTTTTTTAACTTTTAAAATGTTAGTATTCTTTTTTATGTTTAATACACTTCAACATTATAAAAAAAAAATTTTAATACAATAATAGAATATCTGAAAACCAGACCACGTTGTAACTTTATTTACACGAATTCAGAAAATATATATATGTATATATATATATATATATATATATATATATATACACAGACATACATACATACATACGTACATACATACATGCATACATACATACATACATACATACATACATACATACATACATACATACATACATACATACATACATATGTACAATGATATGGTACTTAAAAACATTCCAGTACACTCGAACGTAGAAGACCTTTCGCTGCGGAAAAAGGCTCGGTAGAAATTTCTCTTCATAGACAACATGTTTGAGGACAAATTTGGTTACGGATGACGTCATTGACTCGTTGAATGCATATGTTTCTGCACTGTTACGCGTCATCAAACACGAATGCCATGGAGGCTGCTCAAAGAAAACCCCCATAAAACCACGGGTGTCCTGAATTCAGAGATAAGTGCCCTTTCTCAGCTCTTTATCTCCGATTTACAAACATATGCTCAAGGCAAGCCCGATCTGTATTAATAATAATAATAATAATAATGATAATAATAATAATAATAATAATCCTTTTCTACTGGAGGCACAAGGCCTCAAATTTGGAGGAAGGGATTAAGTCGATTGCATCGACCTCAATGCGTAACTGGTACTAATTTTATCGCCTTCGAAAGGATGAAAGGCAGAACGTAACGTAACGGCAGACGAAATACCGCTAAGCATTTCGCCCGGCGTGCTAACGATTCTGCTAGCTCACTGCCTCATAATAATAATAATAATAATAATAATAATAATAATAATAATAATAATAATAATAATAATAGAAACCAGGGGAGGTGATCTCCATTTTTCCATACATGATCAATATCGTTCACTAGATAACAATGGCACTCTTCTTTTAATTTTGACTCTATATCTTCGGGAGGAGTTACCTCAATCCTTTCTAATAATAATAATAATAATAATAATAATAATAATAATAATAATAATAATAATAATAATAATAATAATAATAATGCGAAAGAAATAGACAGAGAAAAATCCCAGCAATGGCTGAGAAGCTCAGGACTCAAAGCAGAGACTGAAGGATTTTTAATTGCTGCACAAGACCAAAGCCTCCCCACCAGAAATTACCAAAAACACATAATGAAAAGAAATATAACAAGTAACTGTAGAATATGTGGAGATCGACAAGAAACAATAAATCATATTATCTCTGGCTGCCCAGTCCTGGCTAAGAAGGAATATATTCACAGACACGACAGAGCTGGGACCTATATACACTGTAAGCTATGCCAACATTATGGAATAGCAACAGAAAAAAGATGGTATAAACACAAGCCAGAAAAGGTCACAGAAAACGAGAAAGCAACCATACTCTGGGATATGCCAATACACACAGATAGAGAAATTAAGGGAAATAGACCAGATATAGTTGTCAAAGATCATGAAGGAAAAAAATGCCTTCTAATTGATGTTTCAATACCAGCAGATGACAACGTTTCTCGAAAAGAAATGGAAAAACTTTCAAAATACAAAGACCTGGAAATAGAGATAACTCGAATGTGGAATCTAAAAACAGAAACAATTCCTATCATAGTAGGTGCCTTAGGTATAATAAAAAAATATTCAGACAAATACATAACAAAAACACCAGGACTTACAAATATATATAACATACAGAAAATTGCACTACTGGGTACTGCACACATTCTACGCAAAACACTTTCAATACAGTAAACATAAGAGCACCACAGCAAACCACAGCACATACCCAAGGCGCACAGAGCTGCGCTCGGTAGTGAAGTGAAAGCACGTTATAAAAATAAAAATAAAACTACTGAATAATAATGATAATGATAATAATAATAGTAATAATAATAATAATAATAATAATAATCCCTACATGGTAAATACTGGGCTAAACTAAATGCGAAAGAAATAGACAGAGAAAAATCCCAGCAATGGCTGAGAAGCTCAGGACTCAAAGCAGAGACTGAAGGATTTTTAATTGCTGCACAAGACCAGAGCCTCCCCACCAGAAATTACCAAAAACACATAATGAAAAGAAATATAACAAGTAACTGTAGAATATGTGGAGATCGACAAGAAACAATAAATCATATTATCTCTGGCTGCCCAGTCCTGGCTAAGAAGGAATATATTCACAGACACGACAGAGCTGGGACCTATATACACTGGAAGCTATGCCAACACTATGGAATAACAACAGAAAAAAGATGGTATAAACACACGCCAGAAAAGGTCACAGAAAACGAGAAAGCAACCATACTCTGGGATATGCCAATACACACAGATAGAGAAATTAAGGCAAATAGACCAGATATAGTTGTCAATGATCATGAAGAAAAAAAAATGCTTTCTAATTGATGTATCAATACCAGCAGATGACAACGTTTCTCGAAAAGAAATGGAAAAACTTTCAAAATACAAAGACCTGGAAATAGAGATAACTCGAATGTGGAATCTAAAAACAGAAACAATTCCTATCATAGTAGGTGCCTTAGGTATAATTAAAAAATACTCAGACAAATACATAACAAAAATACCAGGACTTACAAATATATGTAACATACAGAAAATTGCACTACTGGGTACTGCACACATTCTACGCAAAACACTTTCAATACAGTAAACATAAAAGCACCACAGCAAACCACAGCACATACCCAAGGCGCACAGAGCTGCGCTCGGTAGTGAAGTGAAAGCACGTTATAAAAATAAAACTACTGAACAATAATAATAATAATAATAATAATAATAAGTAGTTGGGGAGCATCATAGCCATGTGTTGAGAGGAATTCTTTGGGGTTTGAATAATTCACCCTTGGAAACTTGGTGTTTTGCTCAATATCCTTAAACAAACCTTATTCAGGGACCTTTTGAGCGGGATGGGCTACTCGACCTGAAGAAAAGTCTAACTGGGCCCCACCTGCGAGGTCATGCGCTGTTTACCTTGATATGAGATCAATATGTCGCGCGCATATTGTGGTGATGCATGTGCCTGGTGTACCCTTATCAGACGGGTAGTCATGATGGGTATAATGGGCTTCGTATATTTTACTCCAGTGTCACTTTGATGGCATGCACTGCTCTCTCACTCAATAATAATAATAATAATAATAATAATAATAATAATAATAATAATAATAATAATAATAATAATAATGATAATAATAATGGGATTAGCTAAAGAAAGGAACTCTGAAAAAAGAGACTTAGAGCACTATACTGGCAGCTTTGGCCACAAATCGGAGGGTCAACCTTAGGAATGAGTAAATGTATCCACTATGCCACATCTGTAACAGAGTGGACGAAACCATTGCCCATATCACAAACGAATGCCGTAGACTTGCCCAAAACCACTGCAAGTTGTGACGACACGATAAGGTAGCGAAAGTGCTACACTGGAAACTGTGTGAAAAGTGGGGGTTAGAGAGAAACAAAACGTGGTATGAGCTCAAACTACAGAGAGGGACAGAGACTACCAAAATCCTCCAGGATTTTTCAATCCAGACAGATTAGTTGCTAGAGCATAACAGATCGGACCAAGTTGTGGTCGACAAGATGCAACACATGTACTATATAGTTGATGTTGCGCACCCTTTTGACCCAGAAATAGAAGGCGAAGAAATATATAAATACCACCCTCTTAGGTACGAAATAGTCCGGCTTTGGACAATGAACAAAGTGAAGATAGTACCAATTATTGTTGGGTCCATAGGAACAGTATCAGAAGGCATCAAGAGGAGTATTACGGAAATCGGAATAGAGTACCCAATAGAACTGTTACAAAAGGTTTGCTTCCTTGGCACGATCAGAATAATCAGGAAAGTATCAAAAACATCAGCAGAGACAGAGTTGAAGATTACGAGTGGATGATGATGATGATGATGATGATGATGATGATGATGATGATGATGATGATGATGATGATGGGGAGGAGGAGGAGGAGGAGGAGGAGGAGGAGGAGGAGAGGAGGAGGAGGAGGAGGAGGGGGACGAGGACGAGGACGAGGACGAGGACGAGGACGGGGAGGAGGAGGAGGAGGAGGAGGAGGAGGGGGAGGAGGGGGAGGACGACGACGACGACGACGAGGAGGACGTGGAGGAGGAGGACGTGGAGGAGGAGGACGTGGAGGAGGCGGACCTGGAGAAGGACGAGGACGAGGAGGAGGAAGTAGTCGACGATGGTGATGACCGTGTCGATGAGGACAGCGACTACAACGACTACGAAGACAGTGATAATGATGATGATGATTATGATGATGATGATGATTATGCTGATGATGCGACGGCGATTGTGACGATAGCGACAGACTACGAACACGATGACGATGACGAGGAGGAGGAGGAGGAGGAGGAGGAGGAGAGGGAGGAAAAAGAAGATAAGAAGAAGAAGAAGAAGAAGAAGAAGCGAGAGGAGAAGGACAACGACGAGGAGGAGAAGCAGGAGGAAGGGGGAGGGGGAGAGGGAGAAGCGGAAGAAGAAGAAGCGGAAGGAAGAGGAGGCCGATGAAGAGGAGGAGGAGGCAGAAGAGGAGGAAGAGGAGGAGGAGGAGGAGGAGGAGCGGAAGAAGAAGACGCGGAAGAAGAAGACGCGGAAGAAGAAGACGCGGAAGAAGACGACGCGGAAGGAAGAGGAGGAGGAGTAGGGGAGAGGCGGAAGGAGAAGAAAGAAGAAAGAGAAGAAGAAAGAGAAGAAGAAGAGGAAGATGTCTGCACTGATGATGATGATGATGATGTCAATAAGGACAACGACAATCCCGACACCAGTAACGATGACGATGAAGACGACGGCGAGAGTGACGACGATCGATCACTATGACGACGTCGATGCTTACTACGAAAGATGGCTGTAGATATAATCTTATTTAAAGTGTGTTTTCATAGATTGCCTGGTCATACATTATAGTTATGGACACCACAAAGTTGTAATACTGATTTCCACAACAAATTCCTAATCTTGCTACTTTGATCCTCGGATCGATAACCTTTATTGAACAACCTGCTATGAAATTTGCTAATGCCATTGTCAAGCTCAATAATGGTGCGTTCTTTCTGGCTGTCTAATTTTATCACGCAGCCACAATAGACGATAATGTAGAATAGCGGTGCTGTTCTTGGAGTTGTTGGAGGATATTTTTAATAATGGTGGTGGAGGTAGTGGTGATGGTGGTGGTGGTGGTGGTGGTGGTGGTGGTGGAGTCGATCGTCTTCGTCGTTGTAATGGCGGTGGTGGTAGTGGTGGTGATGGTGGTAGTGGAGTTGGTCGTCTTCATCGTTGTAATGACGGTGGTGGTAGTGGTGGTGGTGGTGGTAGTGCTGGTGATGGTGGTAGTGGTGGTGATGGTGGTAGTGGAGTTGATCGTCTTCGTCGTCGTAATGGCGGTGGTGGTGGTGATGGTGGTAGTGGTGGTGATGGTGGTAGTGGTGGTGATGGTGGTAGTGGAGTTGATCGTCTTCGTCGTTGTAATGGCGGTGGTGGTGGTGATGGTGGTAGTGGTGGTGATGGTGGTGGTGGTGGTGATGGTGGTAGTGGTGGTGATCGTCTTCGTCGTCGTAATGGCGGTGGTGGTGGTGGTAGTGGTGGTGATGGTGGTAGTGGTGGTGATGGTGGTGGTGGTAGTGGTGTTGATCGTCTTCGTCGTTGTAATGGCGGTGGTGGTGGTGGTGGTGGTAGTGGTGGTGATGGTGGTAGTGGTGGTGATGGCGGTGGTGGTGGTGATGGTGGTAGTGGTGGTGATGGCGGTGGTGGTGGTGGTGGTGGTAGTGGTGGTGATGGTGGTAGTGGTGGTGATGGTGGTAGTGGTGGTGATGGTGGTAGTGGAGTTGATCGTCTTCGTTCGTTGTCGTAATGGCGGTGGTGGTGGTGGTAGTGGTGGTGATGGTGGTAGTGGTGGTGATGGTGGTGGTGGTAGTGGTTGTTGATCGTCTTCGTCGTCGTAATGGCGGTGGTGGTGGTGATGGTGGTAGTGGTGGTGATGGTGGTAGTGGAGTTGGTCGTCTTCATCGTTGTAATGACGGTGGTGG
This sequence comes from Octopus bimaculoides, assembly GCF_046866305.1. Taxonomy (NCBI): domain Eukaryota; kingdom Metazoa; phylum Mollusca; class Cephalopoda; order Octopoda; family Octopodidae; genus Octopus; species Octopus bimaculoides. The sequence goes on along the minus strand of NC_142934.1, from coordinate 56,652,323 downwards.
TAGTGGTGGTGGTGGTGGTAGTGCTGGTGATGGTGGTAGTGGTGGTGATGGCGGTGGTGGTGGTGGTGGTGGTAGTGGTGGTGATGGTGGTAGTGGTGGTGATGGTGGTAGTGGAGTTGATCGTCTTCGTCGTCGTAATGGCGGTGGTGGTGGTGATGGTGGTAGTGGTGGTGGTGGTGGTGGTGGTGGTGGAGTTGATCGTCGTCGTTGTTGTCGTATTGGTAGTAGTGGTGGTGATGACGAGGGGAGGATGGGGGGGTTGATGGTCGTGGTTGTTATCGTCGTTGTCGTAATGATGCTGGTGGTAGTGGTAATGATGATGGTAGTGGTAATGATGGTGGTCGTGATTGTAATTGCTATCGGTGGTAGTCGTATACTGGTGGTGGTGGTGGTGGTGTTGGTGATACATAGTGGAAGTAGAATTCGTGATTTTGCTGTTGTGGTGGTGGTGGTAGTAGCGATGTTGGCAGCGTCGGTGACGGTGGTGGGGTTCCCGGTGGTGTTGGTGGCGACGGCAGTTGTGGTGGTTGTAGCGACGGCGGCGGCGGTGGCAGCGGCGGTGGTGATGGTATTGGTGATAGCAGTGGTGGTGGTCGGGGAAATGGTGGCGGCGGCGGCGGCGGCTGGTGCTGTCAGTTGTGGCGATGGCGACCGTGGTATTCGTGGTGTTGGTCACAGTGGTGGTGATGGTGATCTTATTTGGGTCGCAGTGATCAGGCCCATCGCACTTTTTGCCACTTTTGGATTTACCATGCTGCAGCGGATTCAGGAATCCAACAAATTATAGAAGATTTGCATTTATTTTTGTCTGTTGCCCTAATCATAACTGAAATATTCTTTTCTACTCTAGGCACAAGGCCCGAAATTTTCTTGGGGCGGAGGCCAATCAATTAGATCGAACCAGTATGCAACTGGTACTTAATTTATCGACTCCGAAAGGATGAAAGACAAAGTCAACTTCGGCGGAATTTGAACTCAGAACGTAAAGACAGACGAAGTACCGCTAAGCATTTCGCCCGGTGTGCTAACGTTTCTATTTCTTTATTGCTCACAAGGGGCTAAATATAGAGGGGACAAACAAGGACAGACAAATGGATTAAGTCGATTACATCGACCCCAATGCATAAGTATTACTTTATTTATCGACCCCAAAAGGATGAAAGGCAGATTCGACCTCGGCGGAATTTGAACTCAGAACGTAAAGACAGACGAAGTACCGCTAAGCATTTCGCCCGGCGTGCTAACGTTTCAGCCAGCTCGCCGCCTCATTCATCAAGGAAATATTGTTTCATACTACTAGATAAGTCAGGTTGTCAGATAAGTTCGTTCGCTTTTTTTCTACTTGTGTCTAGAAGGAGATAAAATTTATTCAAATTTCAAAACATTATAAACAGAAGTAAAGGAAGAATGGAGCTGCAAAAGAAAAGAAAAAGAATTCTAACATGAAACACTACTTTTCGTGTTAATTCAATTAACACTGGACAGAAATAAACGGGGTGGGGAGAACGGATGAATTTATCTGCCGAATTTATTTTATAAATAAACATATAGGCGTAGGAGTGGCTGTGTGGTAAGTAGCTTGCTTACCAACCACATGATTTCGGGTTCAGTCCCACTGCGTGGCACCTTGGGCAAGTGTCTTCTACTATAGCCTCGGGCCGACCAAAGCCTTGTGAGTGGATTTGGTAGACGGAAACTGAAAGAAGCCCGTCGTATATATGTATATATATGTATGTGTGTGTATATGTTTGCGTGTCTGTGTTTGTGCCCCCAACATCGCTTGACAACTGATGCTGGTGTGTTTACGTCACCGTAACTTAGCGGTTCGGCAAAATAGGCCGATAGAATAAGTACTAGGCTTCCAAAGAATAAGTCCTGGGGTCGATTTACTCGACTAAAGGTGGTGCTCCAGCATGGCCACAGTCAAGTGACTGAAACAAGTAAAAGAGTATATTGTTGTAGTTATAATCTTTTCTACTCTAGGCACAAAGTCCGAAATCTTTTGGTGGGGTTGGTGCAGTCGATTTGATCGACGCCAGTGATTCACTTCTAGTTAATTTATCAATCCCAAAAGGATGAAAGGCAAAGTCGACCTCGGCAGAATTTGAACCCAGAACGTAAAGACAGACGAAATATGGCTAAGCATTTCGCCCGGCGTGCTAACGTTTCTGCCAGCTCGCCGCCATTTTGTTGTAGTTATATTGTCCAAGTTATAAGAGGATTGTTAGCTAAAAATATCTTTTACTTGTTTCAGTTATTGGACTGCGACTATGCTGGGGTACTACCTTGAAGGATTTCTTCGAACTAATCGGCCCCATTATTTATTATTTCTAAGCCTGGTGCTTATCTTATCGGTATCTTTTTGCCGAAACGCTACGTTACGTGGACGTAAACAAACCACTGCTGGTTGTCAAGTGGTGGTGAGTGAAAAACACGTACACAAAGTCACACACGCACACACACACATAGATATATGTTTATATATACGGTGGTCTTCCTCAATTTTCGTATATCAAATCACTCACTGGAGGAAGAGGAGGAGCAGGAGGAGGAGGAGCAGCAGGAGGAGGAGGAGCAGCAGGAGGAGGAGGAGGAGGGGTGGAGGGGAGGTGATGAGGAATAGAAGGAGGATGGGTGGAGGAGAAGGAGGAGGCGATGAACAGGAAAAGGTGGAGCAGGAAAAGTAGCAGCAGCAGCAACAGTAGTAGTAGTAGTAGTAGTAGTAGTAGTAGTAGTAGTAGTAGTAGTAGTAATGGCGTTGGTGGTGGTGGTGCTGCTGCTGGTGCTGATGGCAGTAACGCTGTTAGAGTAGTAGTGTTTTGGAATAGTATTTTGTGTTTTTCA
>NC_142934.1:56639479-56646979 GCF_046866305.1 Octopus bimaculoides | reverse complement strand
CATAATGGTGGGGAGACTGAAAGAATGAGACAAGTGAAGGAGAGAATAAAAAAGTGAGACAGTGAATGAATGATTTGTAGAAATACGATTATAATTTTGGTTGGAGGGGGAATCAATTAAGTTTAGCTTTAGAGTGTATATTTATATTTACATTTATAGAACGTTACAAACAATTTGATCATCGATCATCAAGAGAGTCAAACGGATCGATATAAATATGAGAAATATACACGTTAATGATAATGTTAATAGTCCATAAAATTATAATTTTTATTGATTTCTGTCATTGGTATAAGACCAGAAATTTGGAGGAAGGTTATAGACGATTAAATCTACTCCGCTATTTGAGTCTTACGTTTCTTAATTTATTGACCTCGGAATGAGGAAAGGTACAGATGACCTCGAAAAGTTTCAAAACTCAGAACGCGAAAGACCGTGGATAGAAGCATCTAGGTATCTTGTCTGATGCCTCAAACGAAGGTGCTAATCCACTGTCTTCTTGTAAATCATGGTGTTCTAACAACTCTTTTATATCTTACTTGTTTCACTCATTGGACGGCGACCATGCTGGGGCGCCGCCTTGAAGAGTTTCATCGAACAAATCGACCCTTCTACTTATATTTCTTAATCTAGTGACTTTTGCCGAACACCAAACGGTGGTGGGGAACAAACATAAATAAAGACACACACACATAGATGTATAATATACATATTCACATATGTATATAACTTTATCTTCCTTGATAACTTTTACCTTCTTTTACATATACAACGGGATTCTTTCAGTTTCCGTCTACCAAATCCACTCACAAGGCGTTGGACGGCCTGAGGTTATAGGAAAAAGCACCTGTCTGAGGTACTACGCTGTGGGATTGAACCCGAAACCATGTGGTTGGGAAGCAAACTTCTTACCCAACAGCCACACCTGCACTCATGTTTTAAATATAAATAGGGTATAAATGGTGTCAAAGAGGGTAGAATGGGAGGGAAGCAGTGGAAGATATGAATTAATACGAAAGAAAAAAGAAAGAAAGAAAGAAAGAAAGAACGAAAGAAAGAAAGAACGAAAGAAAGAAAGAAAGAAAGAAAGAAAGAAAGAAAGAAACAAGAGAAAGAAACAAGAAAGAAAGAAAGAAAGAGAAAAGAAAACAACATAGACTGATAGATACGTAGATAGATAGATAGATAGATAGATAGATAGATAGATAGATAGATAGATAGATAGATAGATAGATAGATAGATAAACAAGCAGACACACTAATAGACAGACAGAGACAAACAGATGGATAGGTAGGTAGGCACATAAACTGACTGAGAAGCAAACAGATACATACTTACATACATACATTGAGCAGAGGTCAGCAATGCCTGTGCAGAGTTTTAGGTCCAATAAGGCTTGCACGACTCCTCATAGACCCTCTCCACTATATTGATATTATCCATAGACAAGCCAGAGCGAGATGTCTGGTGCCAATATGAGTCGCAGGCTCAGGGATGTAGGAGCGCCATGATCTCTAGCACAAACAAAAGATCCCCAAAATGTACAATGCCATTCCCTGCATGACTGGTTTTATATCAGAGTGACCTCCTAGAGACATACTTCAACAGAAGCTGAGGGGTGCTTCACTCCCAGTGGTCTTTTCTAGCACGCCGAGTACCATCCCGGAATTTCTGCGTACCCGTGTTATTGCTAGATAGCCGTTGAGCCTGCACTAGGTTCATCCGACCTTTCAACAGGTCTTGTTTTTAATCCTGCTGGGTTTCTAGCAACCCTCCTCACCAGTGTAGCCTGGTAGGGGTGCCAGTTTAGTCGCCGATAACCCGACCATGCAACAGGTTGTACTGGATTCCATATTACCAGTAGCGCTTATGAGAGCCTCATAAGTGACCTGACATACATACATACATAGACAAATAGAAATACTGATAGATAGATAGACAGACAGAGAGACAGTCAGACAAACAGAGGAAAAGCGAAAGAGAAAGACTATCACATCTTTTCCTCGTTCTCACACAGCCTTTCGTACTCGCCATCAACTATATTTTCCTTCGTTCTCAATACATCTTATCATGTATCTCCACATAAAAATCTATCGCCAAATAAGTATTGCGTGGTAAAGTCGGTAAAACAGCGGGCAAAGTGCTCACGGCATTTAAATTCCGTCCCTTCATCATACTAGTTCAAAAACCACAGGGAAATGATTTTGCCTTTCATCCTTCCGATATTAATTCATTAAGTTTTGGAAGTCGATTTAATGAACAGTTCTCTCTATCTTGTAATGCTTGGATCTGTGCCTAAGTTAGAAATCAATACATGTCACCAAATTATCTCTCACTCTCTTTCTCTGTTTCTGTCTCTCTCTCTATCTCTCACTATTTCTCTCTCTCTCTATTTCTCTTTCTCTCTATTTCTCTCTGTCTCCCCTTCTATCTCAATATCCATTATATTCCTATGAACCTGATCTTAGTTTTTCTCTTTCTTGTCTTCTTTCCTGGATAGCGCGATACGATTTGTTCATAGTAAAAATTCTGGTTCCGCATCAACAGGAGGCTTACTGCGTCTATTAACGTGATGTCTTTACCACTCACGTATTTCAGTCATTGGACAGCACCCATGCTGGGGTAATGCCTTGAAGGGTTTAGTCAAACAAATCGACCCGCTACTTGCTTTTTAAATCCTCATACTCATTCTATCGATCTCTTTTGCCAAGCATGGAGACGTATACAAACCAACACTAGTTCTCAAGCAGTGGCGGAGAACTAACATAATATAAACTCACAAATGAAGATAGATATATATGTATACACATATATATAAATATATATATATATTTAGGCTTTCGGTGCGACCTTCCATGGCCTTGCCAATGGTGGACGCTCGTACGATGGATATAGCAGCGATGTATCTTCTATCCCTGTATCACCAGAATAGTCACTGGTGTCGTGATTAGTCAGTAAACATTAAAAATCAATTATTGGCGAGACAGCAGCAGTATTAATGCTAAAAGGTAATATTTAGTCCAATTTAGTCCAACATAAAAGTGGATTTTCTGTTAGAACACGGAATGCTGTGATAGTTAGCATGAGAGAAACTTTCGTATTTGCTTTCGGTGCGTAAAACGCGTTCTTGTTTACATCGCTATATGGGAAATATATCATCTGTAACCACCAGCACCGAGAAAGCCAGATCACGTGATTTTAGCCTTTCATATATAAGTATGGAGAGAGAGAAGGAGAGATAGATAAGATAGATAGATAGAGAGAGAGAGAGAGAGAGAGAGAGAGAGAGAGAGAGAGAGAGAGAGAGAGAGAGAGAGTTACAAACAGGCAAACAACTGGTAGCTGGTTAGATTGACATTTATATATCTATGTTTTGATACAGCTTGGATATAGAAAAGAATGTTTCGGGAGTTTCGATCACAAGACATCAATATATATATATATATATATAATTAAAACATAGGGTAAAAATCAGATATTAATCAATATCGATTTATTACCAGGAAGCTAGCACATTGAAAGAATCCGAGAGATTCAGAAAAAATATCTGAAATCTAAGGGGATTAAAGTATATTTTTATATATATAATGTTGACCAGTAAAGTGGACATTTAATGTGCTAGAAATAGACCACATGTTGAGTCTACTAAGACCTAGTAGTTCTCAAAAGAAATTCAGCGAAATACCAAAACGTAAGCGAGCAAGACATTGAAAATTACATACATAAAATTAAAACATTGTTATTCGCGGAACAGGTTTCGAAGTTAAAAATCTCTTACCGAGAAAATCTGCCCCTCTTCAGCGCGAACCGCAAGACAGTTATAATTCTCAGAATCTTATACAAGTTGTTCACCCCTAGAGGCGAACGTGTATCTATATATATATAGAGAGAGAGAGAGACATGACAGACAGACAGACAGACAGACAGACAGACAGACAGACAGATAGATAGATAGATAGATAGATATATAGATAGATAGATAGATAGATAGATGACAGGCTTCTTTCGGTTACTGTCTACCAAATCCAATCACAAGGCTTTGGCCGGCCCAGGGCTATAGCAGAAAACACTTGTCCGAGATGTCACGCAATGCGACGAATCCAAACGGTACACAGTTGGGAAGCAAGCTTCTTTATCACACAGCTACGCCTGAGTTTTTGAAGTTTGTTTAAATTTACGTACCAAGAAGAGTAAAGGATAATGACGCTTCGAGTTTGACTCTTGACTGTGAAAGACAAAACAACGTTCATTTATCCTTTTATTCTTTTACTTGTTTCAGTCATTTAGTTGCAGCCATGCTAGAGCACCGCTTTCAAGGGATTTTTAGTCGAAGAAATCGACCCCAGAACTTATTCTTTGTAAGCTTAAAACTTATTCTATCCGTTCGTTTGCTGAACCGCTAGTTTACGGGAACGTAAATACACCAACATTGGTTGCCAAGCGATGCTGGGGAGGAGACAAACACAGACACGCACACAATACATATATATATATATATATATATATATATATATATATATATATATATATATATATATATATATATATATATACGACGGGCTTCTTTCAGTTTCCGTGTACAAAATCCGCTCATAAAGCTTTGGTCGGTCTGAAGCTACAGTAGAAGAAACTTTCCCAAGGAAGGTGCCATGCAGTGGGACTGAACCCGGAACCATGTGGTTGGGAAGCAAGCTTCTTGCCATACAGCCACGCCTGCGCCTATTTATTTATATTTTTTTACTCAGATGAAGGGATGGACATTTCAGATACAATAGACTCTGCTTCTTCCGTTAGAAGTTAGCCAGTCACTCTTCGGAGCCAATTAAATATAATATGGAAAGAGGCATTAAAATATTTTTTAACCTGTTACTTATTCTATCAGTCTTTTTTGCCGAACCGCTAAGTTATGGAGATGTAAACAAAAGAAAACAGTCATAAAGTGGTTATGAGAACAAAGACAAAGATACACACGCGCATAGATATATACACAAATATTCGATAGGATTCTTTTAGTTTCCGTCTGCTTATCCACTCATAAGATCTTGGTCGGTCCAGGTCTCTTGTAGAGGACACTTATCCGAGGTGCCACGCAGTAAGACTGAACCTGAGGCTGCATGAATTGGGAGCAAATTTCTTACAATGCAGACCCACCTAAAAGTTCTGAAGAATGTATTTATTATATTCAACAAAATTATATATTTTTATATTGAATATATCAATACATGTTAATATTTAAAATAATTTATTAAATTATATTCACTAAGTTCCACTGGAGATGCCCCAGCATGGACTTGGGGGCTGAAGCATGTAAAAGAATGATGTTCTTTCAAGTTTCTTATGCATTATTATAGATATTGATTATCGCGGACAACTTTCGACTTTTTCTACCCGAATGTTTTCTTAAATCAATATTCATAGCTTAATCTGCTTCGAGTTTTATCATGCAAAAAAAAAATTATTTCACTTTCTTTAATAGTTTCTAAATTCTTCTGACTTAAAAACATAAATTTTTTACTAGTAATAATAAAGTTTTTAAAATGGGTATATTGAAATTCAAAGGATTGCTTTGGTGCAATGGTTAAACGTCTACCATTTTTATAGAAGATGTGGGCTCAAGTCCCACGAGCAACATCCGCCTTTTTCTATGTAAAGGACTTTTTAAGTTATTATATACATGCTATAAAGCTTGTACGATCGTTAGCGCGCCGGATAAAATGCTTAGCACACAATTCGTCCGTCTTTTATCGTTTTGGGGTCTATTGAATAAGCACCAACTGAACACTTAGGTCGATGTAATGACTAGCCCTTTCTTCTAAAATTTCAGGAACTGTACCTATATTAGAAACGAAAATTTGCAGAATCATTAACACGCCAGACAAAGTACTTAGCGATTTTTCGTCCTTCTTTACGTTCTGAGTTCAAATCCTGCCGAGGACGATTTTGCCTTTCATCGTTTCATATTCTATAAAATAAGTATCAGTTAAGTATTGAGATTAATAAGTATTGGGATTAATAAGTATTGGGATTAATAAGTATTGGGATTAATGTAATCGACTGTTCCCCTACCAGACAGTTTCAGGCCTTGTGTCTCTAGTAGAAAAGATTATTTGCATGCTAGTGTTTATAATTCAATCTGCTTCGAGTTTCCTCATTCCAATAAAGTATTATTTCATGTATCTCAAAATTTCTAAATTTTTATGACGTCAACAATAGATAATATATATTTCCTATGATGAATGTTAATATTTTCTTTTAGATATAAAATGTAATTTCTTAAATTACATTTATCACATTATTTCCGCTTGCTTATTATAGCACTGCATAAACAAAATGTTATTTTCACTTAATATCAATTAATTTGTAACTCTTATACAATACTCGTTCACATACACACGTTTGCTCGTCAATTTTTTTTATAGCAAACCTGTTGAACATGTCATGGTCTGCAACAATGTACGATTCCATTAATATGCATTTCAATACTTGCAAGATCTGGTCATTAAGTGACAAGGATTTGCCGCATTTCTGACAGCAATAAAATGGTTCAATCATAATAAATAATTCTCGGAATATTTTGCTAATGGACAGATGATTCCTGTAATTCCACTTAATACTTTATTCATTTATATATACATATATACACACACACACACACACACACACAAACACACACACACACACATATATATATATATATATATATATATATATATATATATATATATATATATACACCCACATACACACATATATAATTGTAAATATAAACACATACTTTTACATATATATCATACTTGTATACATATATATATATTTGTACAATATGTGTGCATATAGAGAAAAACAACTTGTTTTAAATCTCTGAGCGAGAGATATAAGGTCACAGTACGGAATAGTAGAATTTATTTGCCAACATAATGTGGCAGTTCTATACATGGACGATGTTATTGTTATTTAGCCCTAGGAAAACATTTTTTCCAGTTGGCTACCGGCACGCAGTTTGTGCTCGTATAGTATATGCAAGGAAGATCACCGCTCCCATTTCTAACTTTTCATGATACTCACAGACCTCGGTTTCTGGGGAGTTACCCGTCCTCAGTGTGAGGAAATTACCGGCGAGTGATGAAGGCTCTCTCCACTTGCAAATACTATATATTTTTAAGCGACACACAGCCACTGATCTCGTAAAGAGAAAAACTACTTGTTTTAAATCTCTGAGCGAGCGATATACAGTAACAGTACCGAATAGTAAAGTTTATTTGCCAACATAATGTGGCAGTCCTATACAAATACGATGTTACTGTTATTTCCAGTTGGCAAATAAAATTTAGTGTATGTATATACATTTACATATATACATTATATTATATATATATATATATATATATATATATATATATATATATATATATATATATACTATATTATATACACACACACACACACACACACACACACACACACACACACACACACTAACATGCATATTTGCGTATCCA
>NC_142934.1:56611979-56634479 GCF_046866305.1 Octopus bimaculoides | reverse complement strand
TGAACAAAACCGAACAGTCAACGCGGAACTCTATTTTCAACAGATGGAACGACTCAACACGGTTATTCAAGAGAAAAGACCTAATCGGCAGCATGGAGTTCTTCTGCTGCACGACAACACCCGTCCTCATATAGCTAATATGACCAAGGAAGCATTCAAACGCATGGCTGGGAAGTGCTGCCACACCCGCCGTACTTTCCTGATTTGGCACCAACGGATTTCCACCTCTTTTGATTTCTTTCAAATGTTATGCGTGGAGTTTCGTTCAAAACTGATGCAGAATTGAGAGTTTGGTTGGATCAAATTTTCGAGTCGAAATCGGGTGATTTCTATCGACGAGGTATTGAAAATCTTGTTGAACGTTGGGAAGAAGTTGTAAACAACAAGGGTGAATACATTTTTTGATTAATTAGTAATTTTTTATTAAACCTTTTAAAAAATTTGAATTAAAAAAACTCGGGAACTTAGTTGCCAACCTAATAGATACACAAGACAGTGGGAAATGGTTGTCATATTTACTATGATCAACAAGCGAGAGACCAACTGGACACAGCCGTTTGTAGTTTATTAAACTTCATCAGTAATTGAATATTCCACATTCTGAAGCCATTTTTATCTAAATCAGGTCGACTGATTTGCATATTAGAGGCATTTGAGACATTGGAATATTAGAGACTTTTATTTGATTAATTTAAGAACGCAGTGACGACTAGAATCTTTAGGTATATCCCTTAATATATATTATGAGAAATAAACTCTGCTCACATGTTAGCTGTTCACGACCACTTATTAGTTACCAATTAAAAGGTCTATATATACCTAATAGTCTGTCATAAAAGGCGCCAAAGACAAAATCGCAAATGATACTACAGTACGTCGTTCACAACTGGGATTCTAGTTCATAATGCTTTTGCCGGTTAGTACAGCTACTGATTGTAGTAACTTCTTAATGCGTCTACCCTGTTGAAAGTTATTTTTACGTCTGAACACAGTGATTGGGGTTCAATTCCTAGACAGTGAATTGGTGTTCCGGACTCCTCCAATATTCCGCCAACGTATCTAACTTCTTACTGCTCTATCTATCTATCATTGTATTTAGCTAACTACTTCCCTACCTATCAACATGCCTAGATACTTATCTAGAGATCTATGTATGAATCTATCTATTTAGACAGCACTGAATGTTTGCGTGTCTGATTTGAATAACTATCACTCATAAACTTTATTGCTTTTGATTTTGCTTGTACACTTGTTGCTGAGTAGTTCTGATCTGATTCTAGAACAGATTTAGCAAAGAGTTTATCAGTCAAACGAATGCATTGTCATTGAAACGTATTCTTGGATATTAATTTGTCTAGGTTTTCATTTTTTGTAGTTAATGTATATTTATGTGTGGATGTCGATATGTGACCATGTGCATATGTGCGTGTGTTTGTATGTGCATATGAGTACATGTATGTATGTGTGCGTACGTGTGTTTAAGTGATTCATTCATAGACATATTAAGGGCTACTCACCACGCCGAAACTCGAGTTATTTGAAACTTAGAATTAGAAACTGATGCCTTAGTTCCATATGTACGCACAATTTCTCTCTCTCTCTCTCTCTCTCTCTCTCTCTCTCTCTCTCTCTCTCTCTCTCTCTCTCTCTCGCTCGCTCGCTCACTCGCACGCACACACAAGGTTTCTCTCCCTTTCTCCCACTCTGTTCTTTCTCTCTTTCTTTCTGTCTCGCTGTGTCACTCTCTCATTCGCTCTTTCTCTATCTTTTTCTGCCTGTTTGTCTCTCTCTCTTTCGTTCTCTCTCTTTCTCTGCGCTTATCTTTGCTCTGCATATCATTGTTCTCTATGTACTACAATTCACTATCTCCCTCCCCATAATTGATCACTCTTCTTGCTTCCCTTTCTCTCTCTCTCTCTCTTTCTCTTTCTCACTCTCTCTCTCTCTCTATCTCTCTCTATCTCTCTCTCTCTCTCAGTCTCTCTCCCACAACATATCTGAGTTGGCCATCACAAAGACTGTAACTTTTGTATACCTATTACCTTTACACACACTCACACACATTCACACACAAACATACAAAATTTTATGATATATAAGATTCAAAATAAAACCTAAGCGAATTTGATCCCAGGACAGAAAGAGACGTAAATAAAAACTGTTCTGCACTTAGTTACAGCGTCTATTATTTGAATCATTTCACCTTCTTAATTTACGAAATCAATAACATGATGGTGTGGAGAGTTATCGATTTAGCCTCCACCTCTACTGCTTTGCAATAAGGAAGAAAAATCTTATAGCCAAGAAATATATCATTAATTCTGTTTATGATTAAAGTGTAGCCTTTTAGATACAATACATGTTGTTGATACAGTGAAGTTGATGATAAGGTATGCAATATGAAACATTCTGCTTGAATGCTTCAAACAACTGAACTGTAAGGTGTTGTGAATAATAAAATAGAAAGCAGTTGAATTTTGATCAGATGAATTAGCTATATTTTAACGCCTGTATCCTCTATCAAAATTTTTATGTTTCATAAAACTTGCTAATATATCAAAATTTTCAATCAGGAATTAACTGATAATTTTTTTCATGGAATCTATATTGGCATAAAGATAACGAAAGGAGACAACAAACAGACTACTAAAGTAAACCTTTCTGTCGAAATGATAACGATAGATTTGTTAAATGTTTTGATAAATGCTTATTTTTTTATATACCCATGCCTTAAAAATTACAGTTATTTCGCTCACACTATTAAGACAAATTTGCATCATTTTAACACTTTCACTTTCTTTGTTTATCCACTGGTTTAGTCTGTTGAATCGGTAATTTCTTTCTTGTTGTTACATGGGAAATGTCCGTATTAGAGATAAAAGGACGAATGCAATAATTTCCGTCATTTCCCACTTGGAGCAAATATGGATTGAAGAAGAGCTTTGGTGAGTAAATTAGAAATCGGAGAAAGGAGGTCGTAGACAGTTTCTAAGAGGAATTAGAAGACGGCTCTCAACGGTTAGACAGGTTGCAAATTTCTTAGGATACGTCGCCATAATGTGTAAGAACAGTATATTAAAATACACTGGATAGTATGAAGACTTGCAAAAAAGAATCAAATATTTCAAAAGCTAATGAAACCAAAGTGTTCAATAGACTAAAGAGATCAGTGATAAGAAAGACGAGATTTAGTTGTCAGTGATCCTTGTTTTACTCTATCGACCAGTTTATCGGATGATGTTATACGTTGCTAGTTACAATGCACTTCCTTGCATTGTTGTAGCTTTTAAATGATGCTATCCCACCAGCTATGAAGGCAGGATAACATACCCCCAAATAGAGTGACCCTAAGATAGGGTTACTCATCTACAGCTGATTTTACTAGTGCAGTGTGAAATTTAGTGTTCTGTTCAAGAACATAACGCACCGCCAAGTCCAGGAATTGAAACCACGGTCCTGCGATCGTGAGTGCAACACTCAATCATTAACTGTGCGACTTCAATAATATAGTCCGAAAATTATAAATTAGAGCTAATTTTCCAATTCAAAGCAAATATATGTGTGGCACAAGGAAGCCGAATCATGGAACCCAGATTGTATGCAAATATTGAGGATTTGAAATTGGTATGGTATGGAAGCAGTTTTGATGACAAGCAGATAACAGTCATTTGCATAGGAAATCATTTATATGCTAAAAAAATATTTCCAAATACTCGAAAAGGGTATATTAACCTTCTATGTCAACAAAGGAATTGATTGGAAGAGAAATGAAATTCCTTTCAAGAAGATTCAACCCTGTACCACACAAGTAACGTATCCCATGGAAGGAAAATAGTTCACATTATCAAATCTCTTCTAAAATGAGTTGTTCTAAAGCTCTGACCTTAATCCAATAAAACACAAGTATGAAAATCCTGACGGAAATTTGCTGAATGAAGTATTGAGCTACGAATGGATAAACACAGATCGACCTGTCATTGATAATCTAATTAAATCCCTCTCTAACTAGGGGAAAGTCATGATATTAATTAAAGAACTATAAATACTGAGACAAAATGTTATAGAATTTGGATGATTTTTCAAGTAATTATTTTATATTAAATTAACATTGTGTTTCATTACGTATACTAAAAGATAGTTTAGACCATCATCTTTCTTTCGTTCTTGCTTTCTTCTTGCTTTCTTTCTTTCTATCTATCTATCTATCCATCTCTCTCTCTCTCTCTCTCTCTCTCTCTCTCTATATATATATATATATATATATATATATATATATATATATATATAAATATATATATATAGGTTTATGAATTTATTTTGCAAGATTCTTCATATAAAATCGTGTGTTCAAACAGATGTTGTTATATTTCGGAACGGTTATGTTTTTCTTCTCAAACAAACACACGCGCTACGTATTCGTACTTCACTCGTTTGTTATTGTTCCTATTTTATCTTATGCCTACTGTCTGGATATTCTTCCTGTGAGGTTCACTGAAGAGGTCACAGATGTGTGACGAAAGGTTTCCAGACAATGGGCATAAAATAAAATAGGAACAATAATTAACGAGTGAAGAACGATTATGTAATGCGTGTGTTTATTTGGCAAGGTAAAAATGACCATCCTGAAATAGAACAATACATACATACATACATACATATATATATATATATATATATATATATATATATGTGCGTGTGTGTGTGTGTGTGTACATATGTATATGTAATGCTGTAATGCTGCAACTGTTGCTGCCGCCAGGGCTACCGAGTCATCTCAACAACGGACTATCCTGTTGGCGTATCTTGTCAAAAATGCTTCTGTTGCAAGGGCTACCGAGTCACCTCAACAACAGGCTATTCGGTTGGCATGTCTTGTCAAAAATGCTTCAGCTACAACGGCTGATGACTCTCCACAACAGCGCACAGCCCGATGAAAGCGTAATGCTGAAACTACTGCTGTTGCAAGGGTTTCACAGTCATCACAACAACGCACTGCCCGGAAAGCACGTAATGCTAAAACTACCGCTACTGAAAGGGCTGCAGAGTCACCAGCACAGTGTGCAAATCGTCACACTTTGAATACTGCTTTAATGTCCATTGCAAGGGCCATTATAATAAAATCATACCATCCAAAGGACGGGTGAGTTTGCTAGTTATTCATAGTTCTGCATACGAAATCATCCACAAACTTCGCTTCTGTAAAGCTTGTGCGAAATGGGTTCCGAGAGAGCTAATGGAAACGCATAACTAGAATTGTGTGGAGATCTGTCATTGTTTATACGACCGCCACAGTGATAAAAGCGAAGCTTTTATGTATAGAATAGTCACAGGAGATGAGATCTGAGTCCACCACTTTGGGCCAGAATCCAAAAGGCAGAGTATGGAGTGGAAACACCCGGAAATGTAAAAGAAAATGAAATTTAAGACTATCTTCTGCAGAAAAAAGTGATGCTAACTGTTTCATGGATGGCAAAAGAGCCTATACTGACACATTACCTGGAACAGGGTCCTAAAACACCAGTGTAGGCTACAGCAAAATACTGGCCAACAAACTGAAACCAGCGATTCGCACCAAACGCCGAGGTCTATTGTCAATGCAAGAGTTATTATGGCACAACAATGCACATCCACATACGGTCGCCCACACAGTCAAAACCTTTGTAAAATTTGGTTTCGAGTTACAGGTCTCGCTCCTACCAACTTTCACCTCTGTACCGCTCAAGCATCCTCTGCGAGTTCGCCGATTAGCTACACATGAAGAATCGCAGGAAGTGGTGCATAAAGAGCTACGCGACGATGGAATAAACAGGATTATGGACTCCTGGAAGAAGCGCATCGAAAAGTAAGGAGACTATGTCGAAAAATGATCTGATTGTTCAACTCCTGCTTTTCTTCTAATAAATTACAGAAACAAGAGTGCGTATCATTTTAGGCTTGCTCTTACACACACACACACACACACACACACACACACACACACACACATTACACCACAAACCCACAATAAAAAATTTCAGCAACAGGAGACAGATAAACAACACTATTGAACCCAACCACACCAACCATTTTTTAGACCCAGTACACAGAAACAGGGATACACGATGGCACCAAACTTACCAAAGAAACCACAGGGGATTAAAATAGTCAGTCTCTCTAATAAAGAACTTACACCCAACCAGATAAGCATAATATCCAAAGGGCTAAAATTTACACCGACGACCAAATTACCATGAAATGAAAGACGATATTTCTGAATTTTGTAGAAAATTAAGACTAGCCGAGGAATTTTATGAGAAACACATCGACGGCGATTCAATAGCTAGAAATAGCAGCAACTACACCCCAACCAAAGGAAAGGATAAAGTTCTCGACCAATTCTGTAAGCACATCACCAATTACCCTTATCAACTCACAAATAAACAAAAACACAGACCAAATTTCAACAAAAGAGAATGGAACGACCTTAACGAAGGTCGTTCCATAAAAGAAGATAAGACCATAACAATCAAAGTGGTAGATAAAGGTAACGCAGTAGTTCTAATGAACACGAAGGACTATAAAAGTCTAGTACTATCTCTATTAGGAGATGAGACATATTACGAAAATGCCCAACACTATAGCCAACATAAAATAATGAATAATCTCAGGACATTAATTAACTCATACCGAGAAGGACTCACAGACAAGGAATACGACTACATTACTAATGTCAAGATTAAAACAAGTTAAATCTACGGTATCTCCAAAATCCACAAAAGCAGAATAATAAGCGAGGCATGCAAAGAAGCTACAGACATAATCAAGGTCCTCTCACCTGATGACCTGAAACTAAGACTAATAATAGCAGGTCCAGCATGCGAAACCTACTGCTTCAGCAGCCTCCAGGACACTCTAAGGAAACCCTTCCTCAACACATCAAGAGCTATATAAGGGATGATCTGGACATGCTCAACCACCTCCCAAAAAACACTGCTAGTATCCTTCGACGTAGTCAACCTATATTCAAACATCCCCCACACCCTAGGAATAGAAGTCATCACATTTTGGTAAGACAATTAAACCTATGAACTCCCTACTCTCGCATTAAAAAGGAACTCATAATAGAAGGACTAAGATTTATCCTAGAAAACAATTATTTTATATTTAACA
This sequence comes from Octopus bimaculoides, assembly GCF_046866305.1. NCBI lineage: Eukaryota > Metazoa > Mollusca > Cephalopoda > Octopoda > Octopodidae > Octopus > Octopus bimaculoides. The sequence continues at coordinate 56,627,330 of NC_142934.1, read as the reverse complement.
ATGACTACTTCCGACAAAAATCGGGAACAGCAATGGGAACACGGACTGCACCTTCTTTTGCGAACCTGATAAAGGACTATCTCGAAATTAAACTATACCAGAGAATACCCGTAAAATATGGAAACTCCTTTTCAACCTACATTCAAAACAACTGGAAAAGATATCTCGATGAGAGCTTCATCCTCTGGAATGAAAGTATAGAAAAACTTAACGAATTCCAAACACTTCTAAATGGAATAAATGAAAACCTCCAATTTACGATAGAGTACAACCAGAAGCAATTACCGTTTTTAGATATCTTTATTAAGAAAGTCGGGAACAAAATAGAGACATATCTATTACAAACCCATGGACTCGGAACAGTACCTGCCATTTGATTCTTACCACCCGAGACACACCAGGATGAATATCCCATTTTGTTTAGCCAAAAGAATATGCACAATAGTATCTGACACAAACACCCATTACACACGGCTCCAGGAATTGAAAACCTCACTCATCAATAGGAATTACCCGCAACTCTTAATCGACAATATGATCCAACGAGTACTTAAACTAAATACACAAGAACTTAGACAACCAAGACCAAAGAAGGAAGAAACATTGAAAACCTTGCCTTACATTTCCACGCACAACCCACATAACAATGAGGCCTTCAACACTATACACCACAGCACAGCTCTACTCTCTCTCTCTCTACAAGAGAGACTCAAAGATGAATCAAATCTTCAAAACACACACAATCATCAAAAGTAACAGACAACCAAAGTCAATGAAACAGATTTCAACCCAAGTCAAATTACATTCAACAATAACCACAAAGTCGACAGTAAAAAAGTGCGGGAAACCCAACTGTGAGATCTGTATCAACATAATAGAAGGATCAGAACACCGATTAGAACAAGGCCATAATTTTATCGCAAAAAATAATTTTACGTGTGCATCGGAGAACTTGATTTACTTAATTACAAGCTCGTGATGTAAACGGCAATATATTGGACATACAAAAAACAGCCTACGTCAGAGGATGGCGGTGCACAAATCTCAAATTAGGATTCCAGAATACAGGAAAATACCTCACAACGTTTCTATTATACAAATTCAAAGACAATGCTAGCCAAAATGAACGCATTAGCAAGTAAGTGCATTTCATAAGAAAATATCAAGAGTCCAAATTCTTTAAACTCGCAACATTGAGACTTTTTTCTATATATATGTATGTATGTGTGTATATATGTGTATGTAAGTGTTTATGTATGTATATATATATATATATATGTGTGTGTGTGTGTGTGTGTGTGTGTGTGTGTGTGCACGTGTATGTGTGTATATATGTATGTATGTATATATATGTTTATATATATATATATATATATATATATATATATATATATATATGAGTGCGTGTATGTATCTGTATGTGTGTATGTGTTCATATATGTACATGTGCATATGGGAGAGTGTATATATGTGTGTGTATGTATATATATGGATATATGGATATGCCAGTTATTCATAAGAAATAAAGACAAGGTGTCGAAGAACGCGATTTCTATTAAAACCCCAGGGAAAAAAACTTCACCACGACGACTATTATTATTACTGCTGCTAGTTATTCGACTGCAATAGCTACTCCTATAGAAAAAATTCTTGACCACACTATTTAATTTGCCATCACAGATAGTAGTATTTTGGCGTCACAGACAGTACAACTTGTCATGCCACGAAAATTAACGGAAATTACCACGTGCTCTTACAGAAAAAGGAAAGTAAGCAAGTAAGCTATGAATGTTTATTTTAATTAAAATTTTTATTTAATTTTATTGATAGCGCTTTTCTCTCTACGTATTCCATTTTACTACATATTTTTGATAAGATTCTTCAAAAACCGAAACATGTAAAGCAAAACCAAAACATTCTTCTTTTAATCTATTTATATAAAGAAAATTAAACCGTACCCAATTTTAAGTAACATTTTCGTTCTTCTTTTACATATATATATATATATGTGTGTGTGTGTGTGTGTGTGTGTGTGTGTGTGTGTGTGTGTGTGTGTATTTTCTACTTATTTCAGATAGAAAACTTTCTTGAGGTATAGGCGCCCTTAATTATGAACACGACAAAAAATTATTTTCGCATACTTTTCTTGCATGAGTTCAAGCTTGGGCACAATGCCTCCCAAACTGCTGCCAATATCAACAGAGCATGGAGAAAATGGTCCACAAGTGATCGCACAGTACGGAGGTGGTTTCAGAAATTCCGTAGTGGTGATGAGAGCCTTGAAGATGAAGAAGGTAGAGGACGGTGATGCAGTCTTGACAATGAACAATTGAAAGCAATTGTTGAACAAAACCCACGTCAAAGTGTCAGAGAAATGTTTCAGGGACTTGGTGTCCGTATTGCAACGGTTTCACATAATCTGCAGAAGATTCGTAAAGTGAAAAAGCTGGATAAATGGGTACTGCATGAGCTCAATGAAAATCGAAAATTTCGGCGTTTTGAAGTGTGTTCGATGCTCTTTCTGCGAAACACCAATGATCCTTTTCTTGACGAAAAGTGGATCCTTTATAATAACTGTAAACGATCAGGTCTTGATCGTGATGAGTCCCCCAAACATTTTCCAAAGCCAGAGTTGCATCAGTAAAAGATTATGGTGGCTCTTTGGTTGTCTGCAATTAGTGTTGTTCATAACAGCTTTCTGGAAGCCAATCAGAACATTACAGCAGAGGTTTACTGCTAACAACTCGCTGAAATGCATGCTCACTTGCAAAAAATGAGACCTGCATTGGTGAATGGGAGTGGCCCAATTCTGCTCCACGATAATGCAAAGTCACATATTGCAAGAATAACGCTGCAGAAGCTCACAGATACGAGACTTTACCACATCTTCCATATTCTCCTGATCTTTCTCCCACTAACTACCATTTTTTAAGCATTTTAACACGTGTTTAAGTGATAATACTTTCAGGTTCAAACCAGAGTTGGAATCAGCCTTCGAAGATTTCTTAGTATCAAAGCCAATGAGTTTTCATCAACGAGACAAATAATTTCATTGGTCGATGACAGAGATGCATAGATGTTCACGACTCATACTTTGACTAATCAAAACATTTCTATTGTTAATTTTTTTCCAGAATAAAATTGTTTCTGAAATCGGCAATTATTTTCGGAATCATATATATATATATATATATATATATATATATATATATATATATATATATATATATATATATATATATATATGTATATATATATATAAATATATATATATATATATATATATATATATGTGTGTGTGTGTGTGTGTGTGTGTGTGTGTGTGTGTGTGTGTGTGTGTGTCTGCGTGTGTAAGCAAACATTCGTATGTATGTACGCTTGTGTTACGTGTATAAATTTGTGAGTATATTTGTACGGAAATGCACTTTAGATATAAGTACAGAAAAATATGCGAAAATTCATTCGTAGATTATAAGGAAATATTATATAATTCATTAATAACTCTATACAACAGAATGACTTCAGTACAAGATTTAAGTGAGGAGGCTAATGTTGCCATTGACGACCACCTTGATGATGATGATCATCATCATCATGATGATTAGTAATGAAAAGGAAAGAAACCACTGTGCTAGGATTTAAGAGTACTTTGTACTCTTTAAAGGAATAACATAGGACCAGGGATGGGGTAGAAATAGAAAATAACGTCTATGTATGTATAAATATACGAATACATATACATATTATATGCGTATGTATATGTGTGTGCATACATCTCTCTCTCTCTCTCTCTCTCTCTCTCTCTATATATATATATATATATATATATATATATATATATATATATATATATATAGACACGCGCATACACTCACCTGTATATGAATGGCAATGTCTGTATGTGTATGTACGTATGAGTATATTTATATCTGAAGAGGATGTAAGTAGTAAGTTGTTCATATATATATATATATATATATATATATATATATATATATATATATATATATATATATATATAGTGTAAGATATAAGCTAGAGGTTATGCAAACATCTAAGGGATAAATATATCCGTAGGCACTCCTGGTGTATTACCTCAGTATGTATGGTAGTTGTTATAAGGTATACGGTAGAAGGAAATTTAAAGGTAAAACCGTGGTTTAATATATAGAGAAACGATAAGAAATGGAACGATAATTAACAATGAAAGTGGATCATTGTTAATTATTGCTCCATTTCTTATCGTCTCACTCTCTCTATATATATACATAAATATACATCCTCACCCCAAACTCACACCCAACCCTCACTTCCCCACACCCCCAACACCGCCACACACCACACACCCACGCATTACAGACGCACACACTTACACACGCATACATCTACACGTCAAAGTCACCAGCCCCTATCCACACGCACACACTTACACACTCTCACATACACACAGGCAAGCACACCTTCATTTTAGGATCATCAATACTTTATAATCTCCCCTGCTTCCTAGCTCTCCTGTCTAACTACCCTTGTCCAGCCAGTCGCCATGATCGACCGCTAACTCCAAAAGCTTTTTTATTCTCTCTCTATTTATTTCGTGTTCCTTTCTGTTGAAGAGCGTAGGCTCGAAACGTAAAAAACTTTCTCACCTTCTTGAGCGCCAGACTAATACACTTTCTTGTTGTTTATACACCTGTCTTCGACTTTTGTTTTTCTGTAATTTTCAACTATATATACACATACATATACAATATACAATATATATATACCTGTATCTATATATATATATATATATAAACGTATATTTGTATGGTTTATATATATATATGTGTGTGAATATATATATGTACAATATGTACATATACATATATATATATACATACATACATATACATATATATATATATATATATATATATATATATATATATATATATATATATATATATATGCACATATAAATATATGTGCGTACATTAATTTGTATACATTTAAATGTGTGTACACTCACGTGGATGTGTGTTTGTGCCTATATATGAATGAATTTATGTATACATGCCTGTATGTACGTATGTATGCATTTATGCATTTGTGTATGTATGCATGTATGTATGTTTGAACGTAGGAGTGTTGGTCGCAAAATACTAAGTAATAATCAAAAACACTCGCTTACTCCAAGCCTCTTTGTTTTTCCATTGGTGTCCTCAGCAGCTGTTATATTTGGCTATTAAGTTGTTTAAGCAGATTTGGCACTACCAGAGTTCACCCGAGATTATTTTGGCTTTTAGACAGGCTCAACTAAATCTGGTGATTCAGAGAAGCAATTAAACTAAAGCGTTTGTGTCTTCGGTTTACTGTGTGTGATACAGATCAAATAGAAGTTGATACAAATGAATTACTTAAGTGCTAACTATTCTCCCGAGACGTATGGAAGCGAGAGAACATGAGAGATAAAGTGAGGGACAGAGATATGGTAAGTGAAAGATATATATATACATATATATATATTGAGAGAGTGAAAAAGAACGACAGAGAGTGGATGTACAAAAAGCATTCATATAAGGATACTAATATTCCCACACAAGCTCGCTTGTACACATGCTGTGCTTGCAACCACTTACGTAATCATCCATAAAGGAACGAACAACTATATAAGTTTGTGCAACACACATATGTTTTGTGTGTGTGTGTGTGTGTGTTTGTATGTGTGTGTGTATGTGTGCTTCTCTGCGTGCGTGCTTACGCGCGCGTTTGTGAGAGAAGAGTTAAGAGAAAGGGTGCGTATGTTTATGAGGATGTGTTTGTATATGTGTGTGTGTTTGGATGTATGAGACATGGATGTATGTATGTATGTATAAAGTATGAATGTGCGTGGTATATATTCGTATGCATGTATGTATGTATGTATGTATGTATGTATGTATGTATGTATGTATATATAATAATATTAGGGATAAAATCCAAAATTACAGGTAAAAACTCAATTAAAATCAATTTATTAAAAATCAAAATTAAATTAAGTTTCACAGAGTAAAATATATAGAAAAATCCACTGTCACATATAGAAAAATTAATAATTAAAAGCACAATAAATGAGTGACAGAGGATTTTCATCGATGAGTTCATGAACCTTGGTTCTTTTCCCTAAAACTATATATATATGAAATTAATAGTTATCGCCAAGCCAACATGGCAGTCCCTCTATATACATGTGTATGTATATATATATATATATATATATATATATATATATATATATATATATATATATATATATATATATATATATATACTTAACTAAACAGGTAAACATGGATGCTTACTTGTGTGTGTATTTCATTTTTTTTTTAAACTAAAACAATGCGATTTATAAAAATTAGTAATACACTTCAATGGTTTGTACTTATATCTACAACTTCAATATTTCAGGTTTAGGACACCTTGAGAAAATCTTCGGAGAAAAGTGAAGCTAACTTAGGGGTTGTTTTGCGTTGTTATAGTAGCCAAACAGCTGCATGCAGTTCGGATCTTTTATTGATACGTGGGTTGTACTAAAGCAACGTTAGCACGCCTGACAAAATATTTAGCGGCATTTCGTCCGACTTTACATTCTGAGTCCAAATACCGCCGAGGTCGACTTTACCTTTCATTCTTTCGGAGTCGATAAAATAAGTGCCCGTTGAGTACTGGGGCCGACATAATCGGCTTACCCACTCCCCTGAGACTGCTGGCCTTGTGCCAAAATATGAAACCGATATAAGGATGTTATCCACATACTTGACACAAATTAGTTACAAATTAGAAAAAGTATAGTTAAATATACAAAAAGAAGGGAGAGTCATGGTTGAAACACCTTTCTGTTGTTGTTGCTGTTGCTGCTACTGTTGTTGTTGTTGTTGCTGTTGTCATTATTGTTGCTTTTATTGTCGTTGTTGTTTTTGTTGTTGTTTAGCCTCAGGTCTGACCTCATGAAGCACACCTAAGATAAACAGCAGCACAAGCACAGCCACCGACTAAATTTGTTATAAAATATCTGAATACAGTTTCCTCTTCATTTCTTAGTCGTTTGCCCTACTCATGCTCTCTCACACACACACACACACACACACACACACACACACACACACACACGCGCGCACTCACACACATATACACACACACACGCCTTATTCACATGCACACGCATATTCACACGCATCCAGGCATACTCATGAACGTACGCTTCGATTAAACCTGCAATCTGGGATTTCCGTAACATATTGATGGTTTTCATTCATTATAAGGATATTATTCATTTCAAAGTGATCAAATCAGAGGAAATCGATCTGCTCAAGTTATTCCCAGTTTATTGATTTGGAAAATGAATAAGGAATTCTTCGATTTTGAAGACGACACTTTCACATACATATACAAACACGTGTGCGTGTTTAAATATATACTTACACACACACACACACACATACACATATACATGTGTATATATATATATATATATATATATATATCATACCCCTGACCTGAGGCTATGCTAAAAGATATCTGTTCACGTTGCCACGCAGTGGAATCGAAACCAAGAACTCATAAATGCAAAGGTTAACACTCAGTGATTCAACCATGTCAGTCACGTTTCAAATTTTAGCACAAGGCCAGTATGATCGGGGAAAGGATGAGTCGATTACATCTACCCCAGTGCTCCACTGGTACTTATTTTATCGACATCGAAAGGATGAAAGTGAAATTCGACCTAGGCGGAATTCGAACTCAGAACGTAAAGACGGTCGAAACTCTGCCAGGTATTTTGCCCTGCGTCCTAACGATTCTGCGAAATCGCCGCCTTGAAATAATTATAATAATACGGCTGCCAGAACAAAATGGACTAAGACAATGAATGCAGCTGTCATGGAATGTTATTTTTTGAGTAGATCCTTTGATGATGAAGGGAAGCCTATAGGATATAGGAAGATGATGCATGACACGTGGATGGAAAAGCTAGCCTCAGATATTAGAGAGCAGAAACTCTGTGACTAGGTAAGGGCAATAAGGAAGAAAGGTTGGCTTACAGCATTAGAGCTTGATGAGATTAAGAAGAGTGTAGCGATCGGAAACACAGGGAGTGATGTGGAAGTAGTTACAAAGAATGTTGATGTGGCTGCATTTAATGAAGGAACCCGGGAGAATTATAAGGATTTAAGCTTTGAGGGAAGAGTATAGAAGGACTGAATGATGAGGACAGACGAATGATCAAATATATCACTAGTGTCACTGAGGAAGACCTGGACATGGAAATAAATGGATTCAGGAAAGTAAATAGAAATTTTCTCAGTAAGGTGGAACCAGAGGGTGAATAAAATACTGAAAGAAATTAAGACAGATAATATAACCGGAACGAATAGAGTGACTAAAGCTTGTCTAATCTATATAGGAAAGAAAGTAGGCCGCGAACCAAAACGTCAGAGAGGAAATGATTAAAAGAGCCTTGGTAGAAAAGAAGAATAAAGCAATCAATGAACAAACTACGAAAACGTGTCAACACCTTGGAAAGATAAAAAAAAGTGGGGCGTGATTAGGAAGAAGGAGAAATATCAGGAACTAGAACGTAGATATAAGATAAAGAAAAGGGGTTAAATGTAGTCATTGAAGAGCTGAAACAAAGATTGCAGGCTAAAGCGACAAAGATCAAGAGATATTACCAAATAACACTGGTCAGTAATTTTTGAAAAGTTGTGTGCTTCTTAAATGAGATTAGCTTATTCTTATGTATTTTTATGCACTGAATCCAAATATCATCTTGAAAAATGCTTATTGACTATAGATTAAAAGATAAGCGGCATGTAAAGTTTGATTATTTTATTAGAACATGCAGTATGTGTCATTACATGTTTTAAACTCTAGTCCATATCTACTTTCTTCCTTTTTGCTTGAATCATCTCTTGCCAATGTCCAGCAATAGTCTGCAAGCATTGTTGTGCTCCATTTATTCTGGTACCGCTTTTCCATGGTTGAAATATCTTGGTGAAACCTTTCACCATGTTCGTCACTAACTGTCCCACACAGTTCGCTGAAAAAAAAAGTCTGCATGTGAGTCCGAAAAGTGGATTTTAAGTGACATGTTACATCCCATGTTCTTGTAAACCTTGATGAGGTTTTCCACCAATTCTCTATAGTTTCCTTCCCTTCTGTTTCCGAGAAATCCCTTTGCCTCTAGCTTGAATGCTTTCCAAGCAGCTTTCTCCTCCCCATGAAGGGCTGATTCAAAGTCACCATCTTTAAGAAGTTCTTGAATCTGCGGACCAATGAAAACTCCTTTTATTTTAGCGTCGCTCAGTGTGGGGAATTTTGATGTTAAATACTTGAATCCCTGACCAAGTTTGTCCATAGCTTTTACAAAGTTTTTCATGAGCCCCAGTTTAAGTATAGTGGTGGTAGCAAAATTTTGTTTGGTTCAGTGGGAGGTGGATGTTGAACATTTTTCATCCCCGGCGCCAATGAATGATGAGGTGGTCAGTCTCTCCTGATATAGTGGGAACCTCTTGCGCGGCTGTCCCATTCACACAGAAAGCAGCAGTACTTGGTGTGTCCACCCTGCAAACCCATCATAAGAAGCACAACCTTTAAGTCACCACAGAGATGTCATTTATGTTCATTATATCTTATGCATAGCTGATAGCTATGGGCGAAAAGCTGATGGAATGTCTGGATTTTCAATAGACACCTTTTCCTTCTGTGACAAGCTCTTTTGTACTGGGGTTATCATGCAGAATTAACAATTGTTGGTATGGTCTGTTGCTTCTCGCCATGTCTTTAGCACAGCAAAAGACACTCCTTTTCTCCTCTTCCTGTTCAACCATTGGCGAAGGTTAGTAGCACAAGTGTTGCAGTATATTTGAGGAGCCCTATTCTTTTCCTGGTCACCAATCTTGCATCCAAAATATAGGTGATATGTTTTTTTAACTATAGCAGTTATGCGGCGCTTCTGTGATGCAAAGATCACCTATCACATATGTAGTAGATGTTGACTGCCTTATTCACACAAGTACGAGGCATTTGAAAGGAGAAAACAACAAACAATTAGAAGAAAAACACAAAAATTACTCATGAATTTATCATTATCATACAGAACATGACAGCTTAGCAGAATTATTTATATTATTCAGTAGGAAAATGAAAATGATATAAAATGTCTCACATGCATATCAAAAGCTTGCTCGATGAATATTTATTATAAGTTTTACAAAGTGTTGACTAGGAAAATCACCTACCTTTCAACTCAAAATGTAAATTTGCACAGCACAACCACCTTCTATTACTGCTGTAACAATACTGAAGGGCAATGAGATTGTGAGTGCGGTAAGAAACACACAGACGCATGCGTGTTGGAACTTGTTGTGATACGTGGGTGTATCCTGAAAAGCGGAGCTAATGAATAAATTTAACCATGATATTCATTATCAGTGACCTAAAATTTGTTGGAATTTTCTACTTTGGTCTCGGAAGCACTTTTGTTGTTGACCACTGTAATTGCACAATATAAAATCAACAGATTGTTCCAGCAAGATCAGAAAAGGGTTTATCAGCAGCTGAATGGAAAGGTTGGCTGAGAACAAATTTCCTCTCATGCATACAACAGCTGAATGTCTCTTTGACTTGGCATTCAGATGTATTACAGGAATAAGAAAGTACTTTAAGATCAACCTCTTCTCCGCGTTGCAGTAGCTACATCTGCTAGTATTCACGTAGTGTGTACTTTTATGAAAATTCCCAAAGGATTTCATATACGCTTGCTGTTTCAACTGCTCAACGCAATTTACCAGTTGACTCTAGCAAGAATCGAGACAGGTATACAGGAACATGGTAAGTCAACGTAACACACAATGAGAGCTTAAAACCCCACAGATATGTTCCATAGTACGTTACAATTGACACACCAGTAATTTAATACTCAATCGAGCTGCCTAGAAATGTGCTAAAATATGCAAAATTAATTTTCCAATCTACTTTAACCATTCACGGGTATGTGGAGTAGGTACACAGTTTCGGATGACGCACTGAATAAGAATCGAAACATGTACACCTTTTTCCTAACTTATTGTAGCCATGACATATTGTGTTCACGAATTATTTGCAATCCTCGTAATGCAGAGTACTGGGTAAAAGAAACTATAGATACGTTCTGTACACTACATTATATGTATCCATGTATATACATATACATACATACATACATATATATATATATATATATATATATATATATATATATATATATATATATATATATATATATATATATATATATATATATATATATATATATATATATATATATATATACATGCATATAATTTGCATTGTGATAGCACTAGAATTATTCGGTTCTTCTTTAACTCGCGCATTGAAAAGGAGCTATCTTCAGCGTTGGTAATAAATTTATATCTGCAAATGTATACTTGCATTAATAGCAACTAAATTATCGGTTCGGCATTATCGGTCCATATTCCCAACTTTCAATCGACATGACAATAAATTTTATAACAGTTATCATAGGCCTCACATAGACACAGCCGCAGCACTAAAATATTCGATTAGTTCACCTTAGTTTCTTCAGAGATAACCCATAAATGTATAATAAACGAATACAAAATACACTAACTATACTAACTTCAGCTATTTCGTTTCCCAAGAATTTTCGTCGCTTATATTCTTCTACTTTCTACTTTATCCTTCGTACATCAATCCACTTTCTACTTTGTTCTTTCTACTTTCATTTTCTACTCTGTCCTTCTGTTGTGGAAGTATTCCGACCACTCCACAAGGTACTAAAGGTGGACTGACTCATTGTTATAAAACAAAGAACTGTGAGCGACTGGAAGTTCAGATTTGTAAACAGTTCAATGTGAACAGTGATAATGCGGTGAGTCTCGTGTAATAGTAGTCGTATTGCGTCGTGTAAATACTTTCTTTCCCCCCTGCTTCGTGATATTATATATACAACATACAAGAATATAAAACTTTCTTACCTCCTCGATTCGTCCATACACACACATACACACACACATACATACAAACATACATACATACATACACACACACACACACACACACATATATATATATATATATATATATATATATATATACCGAAAATGTGAAGGCGCATGGCTCAGTGGTTAGAGCGTCGAACTTACGACTGTGAGGTTGTGAGTTCGAATTCCGAGCCGGGCTGCGTGTTGTGTTCTTGAGCAAGACACTTTATTTCACGTTGCTCCAGTTCACTCAGCTGTAGAAATGAGTTGCGACGTCACTAGTGCCAAGCTATATCGGCTTTTTCCTTTCCATTGGATAACATCGGTGGCGTAGAGAGGGGAGACTGGTATGCAGGGGCGACTGCTGGTCCTCCATAAACAACCTTGCCCGGACTTGTGCCTCTGAGGGTAACCTTCTAGGTGCAATCCCATGGTCATTCGTGACCGAAGGGGGTCTCCGATACCGAAAGTCAAGCAAGAGTGGGCACATCTTTTTATGAACTAATGTAAGGCATTCAAATTGCACATGTTAGTTGAGTAACTAACTCTTCCACAATACAAGCTATTACTCAACATAGACTCCATCGCAGACGATGCTCTTGCGTCATCGTTGAACCCACCTCATTAATTTCACTTTGAAAAGATTCATGTATACACCATTTTACCAACTTCTTCTCAGCGAATTTCACTTCACCTGCATCATCATATATTTGCCACTGAAAAACATCCTTCATTAAACTGAACCGCTGGAAGTCGGAGAGGGCCGAATCGAGGATGTACGGTCAAATTTCCTGTTTGCTTGATTTATAGCTAAATTAGGCAATCTGTACTTATGCAGTTGGGTATTGTTACGGTAAACGTGGATTATTTTGAGATTTTGTTTAGTCTTTTCCTCTTAATGACCTATCTAAGCTTTTTGAGGGTCTAAATGTACTTCTTGTTGTTCGAGGTACATCAACGTTCCAGAAAATCAAAGAGAATGATACACTTGTCATCTCAAAAGATAGCCATTATGACTTTCTGTGCTGATTGCTGGTTCCTTAAGTTCTTGGGCTTGGAGAAGTGATGTGACGCCATTCCACGTACTGAGCCTTTATTTCACAACAGTAATGGTGGAATCACGTTTCATCCCGTCACCTAAACGAAAACAAAACACTATCTTCATTACCTTCAGACGCTTCCAGTAGATCACGGTAGTCTTCCATCTTTCTCTCCTTGAAATCGAGTGTTAACTCTTATAGTACCGACTTGCGTACGCTTCCTGATATCCAAAGTCTTCTACCATCATCTACCACAGACAAGTTGCGCAGCAAGCTCGCATATTGTGACTCATTTGTTCCAGCAAACGGTCCATCTGCTGACGATTCGTGTCAGTGATTGGAGTTGATGCTAGCTCACTGCTAGATCTATTTTAGTGCTGTTTTCCCTTCTTTAAACTTCTGCGGCTTTCTGTCGACAATGCTCTTGTCAGTGGTGTCATCTCCGTAAATAGGATGTAGCATTCTGTGTATGTTGGACAGCCTACAACCCTTCTTTTGCCAAGAACTCAATGACGGCACATCGCTGCTACCTGAACCCCATTATTTGCCTGCAATGAAGATGAATATGAGTTACTATAGATGAAAAGTTACCCTTACAACATTCGCAATTTGAACGACACGTGTTAGTTAATAAGTGTTATGCCCACTTTTGCACTACTTTCGGTACAACCCTTGTAGTTTCTATTATCCATCACATCCATAGCATGCTGGGACATACTACAGAACTGAATGTTCTCTGTCTTTATCTTCTTTGTGCAGGTTCCTTTCATAAAATGTTATATATTTTTTTATATATTATTGTCCTAAGATTAGACATCACATGCAAGGCGTTTGAAATCCAGTAGCACAAATGACACATATTCTACACATTCTCTAACGACTTATTTCCCAATGATATAAAATCCACAAAACATTCTCTATACAATCACCACCCGGTATTGAAGCACAGCTCAAGGCACATACGAGAATACAAAATACGAAATAATACCAGAAACAAGATAAACTTATCAACAAGGCAACACAGATGTAGCATAGAAACACAGTTCAACTCTCTCAGAAGATAATGCATCATAGGCCTCCAAAGCATTGAGGCGCAGCGAATAGAGTCGTAGAAAAACGAGTAAAATCGTTGGTAACAAAACAATATTTTCTTTGTCTTCCGCTCCTTCTTCCTTTCCCCTTCTACGTATGATTCTTCGAATCAATTAGGAACTGAATAGTCACCAGACCTGTTAGAAATATCAGACAAATATTTTTGCATTCACATTCTACACGCTTTAAAATGAAATTATTCGTGCGATATAGTTATAGAATACTAAAGGATAGGATGCTCAAGGTTGTCTGTTCGATTAAAACAGACCTGGGATTACACCGGAACTGTATGGGTTGTGCTTTCGAACTGAAAGTATGTGGCTTAGGATGTAAGTTATGTTAGTGTGGCTTTTATGTTTTTGTTGTCCATGTTTTACAGGTCTTCTTTTTCAAAACAAGAAAATATTAACCCCTATAAAGCTCGTATGAGACCCGCAAAAGATGAAATAGTGTCCCTATATCTTGGCGGTTTGTTTAAACCGCATCCAAAGAAAGACCACTCGATCGATCAGCAAGAAACCACTCACCAGCATACTCCAAACTGTTGCCTAGAAATGTTCTACGTTTCTACCACTACAAGCATGACTTCCTCTGATCGGAGCTAGCTGCTCTCGTGCTACTTCCATTCGGCCACTTTTCACGCACTTGTCTTTTCTCCTCTCATCATCAATATTGTTCTACCTCATCCCCCGAACCCTGCACCAATCACTATGCTTACCCTCTAGAACAATGCCTTCCAGGTTTTTTTTAACTAATACTTTATTTGTTTTGCTCATATTTTTCCAACATCCTCTTGCTGCAATTCAGCAAAATTGAATACATCACATGTACATGTGCATATATATATAATAATAATAATAATAATAATAATAATAATAATATTAGGGATAAAATCCAAAATTACAGGTAAAAACTCAATTAAAATCAATTTATTAAAATTTTTTATTAAATTAAGCTTCACAGTATAAAATATATATAAATATATAGTATTAGGGAAAAGAACCAAGGTTTATGAACTCATCGATGAAAAACCACTGTCACATATAGAAAAAATTTATAATTAAAAGTACATATATATATATATATATATATATATATATATCTATATATATATATATATATATATATGCACACACAAGTCAGGACCTTAACTAACACTACAGGAGCAGTAATTGTCATTTATTGCATGCACGAAAATG